>NW_016944545.1:0-212 GCF_001483705.2 Eufriesea mexicana | reverse complement strand
GATTTTCCAGTCAGATTCTATTACACTGCGATGGCTATAGCATGCCAATAGAATCTTTCCTCCCTATTTATGCAGAAAAATTGGCTCACCGCGATAATAGTCGAAAATGTCAATCAAATTGAATTTTCCATTCAGATTCTATAGCAATGCAATGGCTATAGCATGCCAATAGTGCCTTTCCTCCTTATTTATGCAACAAAAATAGCTCACCA
>NW_016944544.1:610-816 GCF_001483705.2 Eufriesea mexicana | reverse complement strand
GTGTCCTTCCACCTTATCGAACCAAGAAAGTTAGCTCGCCACGATATTAGCGGAAAATGTCAATAAAACTGAATTTTCGTGGCAGACACAATAGCATTGCAATGGCCATAGCACGCCAATAGCGTCCTTCCTCCTTATCTAAGCAAGAAAGCTAGCACACCAGGATATTAGCGGAAAATGTCTATAAAATTGGATTTTCCAGCCCA
>NW_016944544.1:0-582 GCF_001483705.2 Eufriesea mexicana | reverse complement strand
CCAGATTCTGTAGCATTGCAATGGCTATAGTAGGCCAATAGGATTCTTCCTCCTTGCGTATACAAGGGAGTTTGCTCACCACGATATTGGCAGAAAATAACAATAAAATTGAATTTTCCAGGCAGATTCTATAGCATTCCAATGGCTATAGCACGCCAATAGAATCTTTCCCCCTCATTTATGAAAGAAAGCTAGCCCACCACGATATTAGTCGAAAATGACAATAAAATTGAATTTTCCAACGAGATCCTATAGCAACGCAATGGCAATAGCACGCCAATAGAATCTTTCCTCCTTATGTATGCAAGAAAGTTCGCTCACCACGATATTAGTCGAAAATGTAAATAAAATTGAATTTTCCAAGCAGATTCAATAGGATTGCAATGGCTATAGAACGCCAATAGGATCTTTTCTCCTTATCCACCCAACAAGATTAGCACACCACGATACTAGTCGTAAATGTCTATAAAATTGAATTTTCCAGGCAGATTCTATAGCACTGCAATGGCCATAGCACGACAATAGAAACCTTCCTCCCTACGTATGCAAAGGAGATAGCTCACCACGATATATGTCGAAAAT
>NW_016944543.1:0-233 GCF_001483705.2 Eufriesea mexicana | reverse complement strand
GTATCTTTCCTCCTTATATATGCAAGACAGCTAGCTCACCACGATATTGGTCGAAAATGTCATTAAAATTGATTTTTCCAGCCAGATTCAATAGCATTGCAATGGCTATAGTAGGCCAATGGAATTCTTGCCCCTTTCGTATACAAGGGAGATAGCTCACAACGATATTGGTCGAAAATGTAAATAAAATTGAATTATCCAGCCAGATTCTATAGCATTGCAATGGCAATATT
>NW_016944542.1:0-212 GCF_001483705.2 Eufriesea mexicana | reverse complement strand
TCTAATGTGCTCTAATACGTCCTGCTTGACACTGGGTAGCGCAGAAATTGCGGACTCGTCATGATAGTGTGAGTTAGGCTATGTTTGGTTACGTTACGTTTGGCTAGGTTAGGAGAGAATTGCTGTGGCTTTAGTGCTATAGTCTGCCATTAGGTGATTTTCTGGGCTGAACAGCGCTCTAATAGTTTTAGCTCGTCTCTGGGAAAACCAGC
>NW_016944541.1:0-398 GCF_001483705.2 Eufriesea mexicana | reverse complement strand
GTACTGTAGTTGGTGCAACCACCAATAGATCACTGTAGCCATTAGATTTATCTGTCCAATGGTTATTTAAACTATATTGCTATTCTAAAGTGACGCAGGAGTGACCCATTATAGCTCGAGACAGTAATAATCGACGAAACTACACCGAGTACAGGTATAGTCGCGTACATGTTGCCGTTGGATTAATTAACTCACTGATGACGTAACTTCCATAGCAACTCCATAATAATCAATGTATTGTGCGGTTATGGATAGAGACATTTACAATTGACAGTACGGTAATTGGTACATACACTAGCATAGCACCGTATCCGTTCGATGAATCTCTTCACTGTTGATTTTGTATTCTACATCAATTCTAGAATGAAAGATCATATATCCGACATCCCTCGACATGC
>NW_016944540.1:0-1009 GCF_001483705.2 Eufriesea mexicana | reverse complement strand
GGATGTCCTAACCATACCTGACCAAACCTGACATAACCAAACGCAGACTAACTAAGCCTAACGGGACGAGACCGCTATTTCTGGCCTCCTCAGCGCAAAGTCGAACGTAGCAGATGACAGCAGAGCGCAGAAATACGCCGAACAGCAGTGTATACCGCGAAAGTCAAAGCTAAACGTAAAGCTAAACAATCATAACCGAAACTAATGTAACCCTACCGAAATTAGCCTAAATCAACCAGACGAGCCGAGACCACAATTGCTGGCCCTTTCAGAGCCAAGCAGAATATACTAGAGCACAGTAGATCGCAGAAATCCCCCGCATTGCAATGTATAGCGCAAGAGTCGAAGGTACACTGACGAAACCAAACCTAACGTTTCGTGACCCAAACTATCGTGCTGCCACCACTATCGCCGGCGCCCCAAGAGACAAGCAGGATATGATAGAGCACAGTAGAGCGCAGAAGTCCATAGAAAGCAGTGAGCAAAGAAGTCAATGATATCCAATCCTAACGCAAAGTAACCGAACCTAACCAAACGTAATCTAACTTAACCTAACGCGCCGCGACCAGTATATCTGTTCTCCACAGTGTCAACCATAGCACAGTAGGGGAGAGCGGAGCGCAGAGGTCTACCGCATTGCAGTTTAAAGCACAAAAGTAAATGTTACACTAACCTAACGCAAACAAATCTAACCAAACCGAACGTAACACAACGCGCCCTAACGCGCCGGAGCCACTACTTCCGGTCTTCCCAGAGCCAAGCTGAACTTATTAGAACATAGCAGAGCGCCCAATTCCGCCAAAGAGCGGTATACAGCAGAAAGGGTGGAGCTATCCTCTCCTAACCTAACCAATGATAAGGTAACAGAGCGTAACAGACCACAACCTACCACGCCACGACCAGTATTGCCTGCATCCCCTGAACCGAGCATGGTTGATTAGAGTACAGTAGGGCCCAGAAACCTGCCGAATAACAGTGCATACCACGAAAGCCAAAATCGTCCAGACCT
>NW_016944539.1:0-1834 GCF_001483705.2 Eufriesea mexicana | reverse complement strand
CGTATCCCAAACTAACGTGCCGCGATTGCTATTGCTGCCCGCCCGAGAGCCAAGCAGGACATGTTCGAGCGCAGCAGGGGGCAGAAATCCAACGAATATCAGTTTACAGCACAAAAGTAGATCAAAAGTAGAAGCTATCGCTACCAAACATAGCCTAACCCAACCTAACCGTTCGTAGCATGCCACATCGTAACGTGCCGTGACCACTATTGCCGACCTTGTCAGAGCCAAGCAGAAAATGATGGAGCGCTGTAGGGCGCAGAAATTCACCTAACGGCAGACCATTTAACTAAAGTCGAAGCTTTCGTCCCCTAACCTATCCCATCTTATCATAAAAAGACGTAACATATCTCAACCTATCGTGCCGCAACCACTATTGCTGGCCACCCCAGGGCCAAGCATAACACATTAGAGCGCTCTATTCTCTAGAGCGCAGTAATCCAACGCACACCAGTGTACAGGCAAAAGTCAAATCTATCCCATCCTAACCTAGCCAAGCATTATCTAACCAAACGTACCAGAAATCAACCTATCGTGCCACGGCCGCTATTCCTGGCGTCCCCGGAAACAGGCAGAGTGTGGTAGCGCACAATATGGTACAGAAGTCCATGGAATTACGGTAAGTAGCACAAAAGTCATAGCTATCGCAGCCTAACCAAACGTAGCATAACACAACTTAAACAGCCGCGACCGCTATGGCTGGCCACCCTAGAGCCAGGTTGAACATACTAGAGGCAAGCGGAGCGCAGGAATCCATAGAATCGCTGTGCATGGCACTATAGTCGGAGCTAACCCATCCTAACGTAACCAAACGTAACACAACCGTACTTAGCATGACTCAAACTAACGAGCGGATACCATTATTGCCTGCCTCCACAGCGCCAAGCGGAATATACTAGACGACAGTGGAACGCATAAATCCACCGAGCAATAGTCTACACCGCGTGAGGCAAGGCAATTCAAACAGAACCCAGACTAACATGTCCTTACCAAACGAAGCCTAACTGAACCTAAAGTGCCGAGATCACTATTGCTGGCCTCGCCATAGTCGAGTAGAGTATAGTATAGCAATTGAAAGCGCAGAAATCCACCTGACAACAGTGTACAACACAAAAGTAAATGGTATTCTATCCTAACCTATCTAAACTTAATATAACTGAACGTTGCCTGACGCAGCCTTACGTAGCGAGACCACTATTACTATCCCCCCAGAGCCGAGCATAGCATAGTAAAATAACGTAGAGCGTGGAAATCCTCCGCATAGCAGTGTATAGTACAAAAGTGAACTTTATCGTGTCCTAACCTGTCCAAACTTAATACAACCAAAGGTAACGTAACCTAACACAACGTGCCTGGACCATTATTGCTGGCCTCCAAGGAGACAAGCAGAATATACTAGAGCACAGTAGACATCAGAAAGCCACCAAGCTGCAGTGTATAACACAAAGGTCGAGGTTATCCTAAACTAACGTAACCTAATCCAACCTAACCAAATGTAGACAGACTGAACTTAAAGTGCGGCGACCGCTATTGCCGGTCGTGCCGGCGTCGAGCCAAGAATATAAGACCACAGTAGAGCGCGAAAGTCCACCGTATAACAGTGTATATCACCAAAGCCGTATATAGTCAAACATAACAATGGCAACGTATCATAAACAGACGTAGCATAACTCAACTGAACATGCCGCGGCCGAGATTGCTGGCCTGCCTAGAGCCAAGCTGAACATATTAGAAGATCGTAGAGCATCGAAATCCACAGAATGGCAATGCTCAGCAGAAAAGTCAAAGGTATCCTAACCTAACCCAGACAAACTTAGCATAACCACGCGTAACA
>NW_016944538.1:0-221 GCF_001483705.2 Eufriesea mexicana | reverse complement strand
AGAACCAGCAATAGCGACCTCGGCGGGTAAGATTGTGTTAGGATGCATTTGGTTGAGCTGCGTTTAGATATGTCAGGACAGGGTAGCTATATCCTTTGCTCTGTACACAGATATTAGGTGAATTTCTGCGCTCTACTGTTATCTAATGCTCCCTGCGTAGCTCTGTGGTGTCCAGAAATCGTGGCAGCTGTGCGTCAGAAGGTGTTGCGTTACGTTCGGTT
>NW_016944537.1:0-3218 GCF_001483705.2 Eufriesea mexicana | reverse complement strand
TAGCTTAGTGAGTACGTCGCCCAACGCCTTCAATCCAATGGCAAGTACAGACTTCTACTTGCCCGAGAAAAGGTCTATACAAAATCTATAATCTGTTGTAGCTTGGAGAATACGTCGCCCAACGCCTTGAATCCAATTGCAAGTACAGACTTCTACTTGCCAGAAAATACGTCTATTCAAAGTCTATAACCTGATATAGTTTGGAGAACACGTCGCCCAACGCCTTCAATCCAATGGCAAGTACAGCCACCTACTTGCCAGAGAATTGGGTTGTTCAAAATCGAAAACCTGCAATAGCATGGTGAACAGATCGCCTAACGCATTCAATCCTGTGGCAAGAACAGCAATATAGTAGCCAGATAATATGTCTATTCAATATCTATAACCTGTTATAGCTTGGTGAACAGATCGCCTAACGCATTCAATCCTGTGGCAAGAACAGCAATATAGTAGCCAGATAATATGTCTATTCAATATCTATAACCTGTTATAGCTTGGTGAACAGATCGCCTAACGCATTCAATCCTGTGGCAAGAACAGCAATATAGTAGCCAGATAATATGTCTATTCAATATCTATAACCTGTTATAGCTTGGTGAACAGATCGCCTAACGCATTCAATCCTGTGGCAAGAACAGCAATATAGTAGCCAGATAATATGTCTATTCAATATCTATAACCTGTTATAGCTTGGTGAACAGATCGCCTAACGCATTCAATCCTGTGGCAAGAACAGCAATATAGTAGCCAGATAATATGTCTATTCAATATCTATAACCTGTTATAGCTTGGTGAACAGATCGCCTAACGCATTCAATCCTGTGGCAAGAACAGCAATATAGTAGCCAGATAATATGTCTATTCAATATCTATAACCTGTTATAGCTTGGTGAACAGATCGCCTAACGCATTCAATCCTGTGGCAAGAACAGCAATATAGTAGCCAGATAATATGTCTATTCAATATCTATAACCTGTTATAGCTTGGTGAACAGATCGCCTAACGCATTCAATCCTGTGGCAAGAACAGCAATATAGTAGCCAGATAATATGTCTATTCAATATCTATAACCTGTTATAGCTTGGTGAACAGATCGCCTAACGCATTCAATCCTGTGGCAAGAACAGCAATATAGTAGCCAGATAATATGTCTATTCAATATCTATAACCTGTTATAGCTTGGTGAACAGATCGCCTAACGCATTCAATCCTGTGGCAAGAACAGCAATATAGTAGCCAGATAATATGTCTATTCAATATCTATAACCTGTTATAGCTTGGTGAACAGATCGCCTAACGCATTCAATCCTGTGGCAAGAACAGCAATATAGTAGCCAGATAATATGTCTATTCAATATCTATAACCTGTTATAGCTTGGTGAACAGATCGCCTAACGCATTCAATCCTGTGGCAAGAACAGCAATATAGTAGCCAGATAATATGTCTATTCAATATCTATAACCTGTTATAGCTTGGTGAACAGATCGCCTAACGCATTCAATCCTGTGGCAAGAACAGCAATATAGTAGCCAGATAATATGTCTATTCAATATCTATAACCTGTTATAGCTTGGTGAACAGATCGCCTAACGCATTCAATCCTGTGGCAAGAACAGCAATATAGTAGCCAGATAATATGTCTATTCAATATCTATAACCTGTTATAGCTTGGTGAACAGATCGCCTAACGCATTCAATCCTGTGGCAAGAACAGCAATATAGTAGCCAGATAATATGTCTATTCAATATCTATAACCTGTTATAGCTTGGTGAACAGATCGCCTAACGCATTCAATCCTGTGGCAAGAACAGCAATATAGTAGCCAGATAATATGTCTATTCAATATCTATAACCTGTTATAGCTTGGTGAACAGATCGCCTAACGCATTCAATCCTGTGGCAAGAACAGCAATATAGTAGCCAGATAATATGTCTATTCAATATCTATAACCTGTTATAGCTTGGTGAACAGATCGCCTAACGCATTCAATCCTGTGGCAAGAACAGCAATATAGTAGCCAGATAATATGTCTATTCAATATCTATAACCTGTTATAGCTTGGTGAACAGATCGCCTAACGCATTCAATCCTGTGGCAAGAACAGCAATATAGTAGCCAGATAATATGTCTATTCAATATCTATAACCTGTTATAGCTTGGTGAACAGATCGCCTAACGCATTCAATCCTGTGGCAAGAACAGCAATATAGTAGCCAGATAATATGTCTATTCAATATCTATAACCTGTTATAGCTTGGTGAACAGATCGCCTAACGCATTCAATCCTGTGGCAAGAACAGCAATATAGTAGCCAGATAATATGTCTATTCAATATCTATAACCTGTTATAGCTTGGTGAACAGATCGCCTAACGCATTCAATCCTGTGGCAAGAACAGCAATATAGTAGCCAGATAATATGTCTATTCAATATCTATAACCTGTTATAGCTTGGTGAACAGATCGCCTAACGCATTCAATCCTGTGGCAAGAACAGCAATATAGTAGCCAGATAATATGTCTATTCAATATCTATAACCTGTTATAGCTTGGTGAACAGATCGCCTAACGCATTCAATCCTGTGGCAAGAACAGCAATATAGTAGCCAGATAATATGTCTATTCAATATCTATAACCTGTTATAGCTTGGTGAACAGATCGCCTAACGCATTCAATCCTGTGGCAAGAACAGCAATATAGTAGCCAGATAATATGTCTATTCAATATCTATAACCTGTTATAGCTTGGTGAACAGATCGCCTAACGCATTCAATCCTGTGGCAAGAACAGCAATATAGTAGCCAGATAATATGTCTATTCAATATCTATAACCTGTTATAGCTTGGTGAACAGATCGCCTAACGCATTCAATCCTGTGGCAAGAACAGCAATATAGTAGCCAGATAATATGTCTATTCAATATCTATAACCTGTTATAGCTTGGTGAACAGATCGCCTAACGCATTCAATCCTGTGGCAAGAACAGCAATATAGTAGCCAGATAATATGTCTATTCAATATCTATAACCTGTTATAGCTAGGTGAATAGATCGCCTAACGCCTTCAATTGAATGGCAAGTACAGCCACCTACTTGCCAGAGAATTGGGTTATTCAAAATCGAAAAGCTGCAATAGCATGGTGAACAGATCGCCTAACGCATTCAATCCTGTGGCAAGAACAGCAATATAGTAGCCAGATAATATGTCTATTCAA
>NW_016944536.1:0-476 GCF_001483705.2 Eufriesea mexicana | reverse complement strand
ATAGCCATGTCTACAGCACGTCAGTAGAATCTCTCCTCCTTACTTATGCATGAAAGTTCGCTCCGCACGATATTAACCGGAAATGTCAATAAAATTGGTCTTTCCAAAAACATTCTATATCATTGCAATGTCTATAGCACGCCAATATAACCTAAACTCTTTATTTATGCATAAAGGTAGCCCATCACGATATTAGTCGAAGCTGCCAATATAATTGAACTTTCCAGCCTGATTCCAGTGCACTGCGATGAAAATAGCATGCCAATATTCTTTCCTCCTTATTTATGCAAGATAGATAGGTCACCACGATATTAGTCGGAAATGTCAATAAAATTCGATCTGCCAGGCACATTCCATTTCACTGCAATGGTTATGGATTGCCAATATAATCTTTCTTCCTTATTTATGGAAAGAAGTTAGCTCACCACGATACTTGTCAAAAATGTCAATAAAATTGAATTTTCCAACAACATTCT
>NW_016944535.1:340-723 GCF_001483705.2 Eufriesea mexicana | reverse complement strand
AACATGACGATACCGCTATTGCTGTCCTCCACCAAGACAAGCAGAATGTACTAGAGCACAGTACAGCGCAGAAATCCACCGAATAACAGTTTATAATACGTGAGTCGAAGCAACCATAACCAAAATAAACCTAACCTAACCTAGCCAAACGTAACATAATTGAACCGAACTTGCCGCGACAGCAATTGCTGACCTTCCTAGAGCGAAGCAGAAAATATTAGAGCGCAGTGGACCGCAGATATCGGAGTGTATCAGTTTACAACACGGATGTCTGGACTATCCTTTACTTTCCTCAACCAGCGGAACATAACCAAACGTGGCAGTGCTCAACTTAACTTGCGGAGACCACTTTTGATGGCCTACACAGAGACAAGCGGAAAGTG
>NW_016944535.1:0-230 GCF_001483705.2 Eufriesea mexicana | reverse complement strand
TCAACACTGCGCGCCGCGACCACTGCTGGCAGTATGCCCTGAGCCGAACAGACTATAGAAGAGCACTGCAGATCACGGAAACCGACGGAAAGGCAGTGTAAAGCACAAGAGTCAAAGCAGCCTATCCTAACATAGCCAAACGTGACATAACCAAACGAAGCCTGGAAAAACCTAACCTTACGAGACGACTACTCCTGGCATTCTCAGAGTCAAGCAGTATGTAGTAGTGC
>NW_016944534.1:0-547 GCF_001483705.2 Eufriesea mexicana | reverse complement strand
GAAAGTTAGCTCATCACGATATTAGTCGTAAATGTCAATAAAATTGAAATTTCCGGCCAGATTTTACTGCATTGCAATGTCTATAGCACGACAATGGAATCTACCCTGCTTATTTAGGCAAGAAAGATACGCAAGAAAGATAGCTCACCACGATATTAGAGCAAAATGTCAATAAAATTGAATTTCCAAGCAAGATTCTTTGGCATTGCAATGGCAATAGCACGCCAATCGAATCTTTCCGCCTTATTTACGCAAGAAAGATAGTTCACCACGATATTAGTTTAAAATGTCAATAAAATTGAATCTGCCAAGCACATTCTATATCATTGCAATGGCTATAGCAGGCCAGTAGCATCTTTCCTCCTTATTATGCATGAAGGGCAGCTCACCACAATATTAGAGGAAGCTACTGTCAATAAAATTGAACTTCCCTGCAAGATTCTATGGTATTGAAATGGCTATAGCACGCCAATATAATCTTTCGTCCTTATTTATGCGAGAAAGATAACTCACCACGATAATAGTCGAAAATGTCAATAAAATTGAA
>NW_016944533.1:0-1371 GCF_001483705.2 Eufriesea mexicana | reverse complement strand
CTCTAGTATGCTCTGCTTTGCTCTGCGGTGACCAGTAATTGTTGTTCAGGCACCTCATGTTGAGTAATGTTACGTTTGGCCTCGCTACGATTCGTTACGCCAGGCTAGGTTAAGTTCTGTAAGGGTAACTTCGACTTTCGTGCTTTGCACTGCTGTTCGGTGTTCTACTATATTCTGCTTGGCACTGGGGAGGGCAGCAGCAGTTTTCTGGGCGCGTTAATTTGAGTTATGTTCCGTTTGGTTATGTGAAGCCTGGTTATGTTAGGATAGGACAGCTTAGACTTTTATGTTACACACTGCTATTCGTTGAGCTCCTGCGCTCTACAGTGATCTAGTGCGTTCTGCTGGACTTTGGGGAGGCCTGCAAATGAGGCCACGGAGCGCCATGTTGAGTCGGGTTACGGTTGGCTAGGTTAGGCTAGGTTAAGTTCGGTATGGATTGTAAGGACTTTCATGCTGTGCACTGTTATTCGGTGGATCTGTGCGCTCTACTATATTCTACTGCATTCTGCTTGGTCCTCGGGAGGCCAGCAGCAGGAACCTCAGCACGTTGGGGTGAGTTATGTTACGTTCTGTTATATTACGATTGCTTAGGTTAGGAGAGGGTAGCTTTGGCTTTTGTGATGTACACTGCTTTCGGTGGATTTCTCAGCTCTACAATCCTCTAGTAAATTCTCCTCGGCTCTGGGGAGGCAAGAAATAGTGGCCGCGGCACGCTAGGTTCAGTTATGTTGCGTTTGGTTATGTGACGATTTGCTACGTTGGGAAAGGGTGGCTTCGACTTTTTTACTACACGTTGCTATTCGGTGAGTTTCTGTGCTCTGCTGTGCTCTACTATCTTCTGCTTGTTCCTGGGGTGGCCGGCAATAGTGGTCGCGGCACGATACTCTGAGTTCGGTTACGTTCAGTCGTGTTAAGTTTTGTTAGGTTTGGATACGGTACCTGCGACTTTTGTGCAATATTCTGCGATTCTATGGATTTCTTCTCCCAACTCTCATCCAATACGTTCAGCTTGGCTCTAAAAGGGGCAGCAATATAGGTCTCGTCGCGCAAGGTTGAGTGATGTTACGTTCGATTTCGTTACGTTTGGTTACTTTAGTATAGGATAGCTTCGACATTTGTGCTATACAGTGCCATTCGGTGGATTTATGCTCTGTGCTCTCCTATAATATATTCTGCTTGGGTCTGGGGAACTCAGCAATAAAGGTCTTGTCACGTTAGGTAGGGTTATGTTACGTTTGGTTACGATACGTTTGGTTACGTCACGTTTGGTTAGGTCTGGATAGGATAGCGTCGACATTAGTGCTATATACAGTTATTCGGTGGACCTCTGCGCCCTACCATGCACTAATATTTTCTGCTTGGCTCTGG
>NW_016944532.1:0-429 GCF_001483705.2 Eufriesea mexicana | reverse complement strand
TATGGTGAGGCGAGCAATAGTGGCCGCTGCATGTACGGATGTGTTATGTTACCTACAGCTATGATGGGGTAGGCTATGTTTGCTTAGGATAGCTAAGACCTCCGTGCTATACACCGTTTTTCGACGGATATCTGCGGTCTAGTGAGCTCTACTAGATTCTGCTTGGCTCTCGGGAGCCAAGGAGTAGTGGTCGCGGTATGTTGCTTTGAGGTATGCTACGCTTGGTTGGCTTAGGTTGGGCCAGGTTAGGCTAGGGCATGTACGGCTTTTGTGCTATGTATCGGATTGCGGCGGATTTCTGCGCTCTACCGAGCTCTAGTACATTCTGCTTGGCCCTTGGGAGACCAGCAATGGTGTTTTCGGCAAGCTAGGTTGAGCTGTGGCGCGTTTGGTTATGTTAGGTTTGTTGAGGTTAGGATAGGGTAGCTT
>NW_016944531.1:0-540 GCF_001483705.2 Eufriesea mexicana | reverse complement strand
ACTGCCGGCCTCCCCAGAGTGAAGCATTAGAGGAGAGCAGGGCGCAGAAATCCACCGAACAGCTGTTTATACCACGAAAGTCGAAGGCATACTAACCTAACTTACCATTCCTAACAAAACCGAGCGTAACCTATGTCAGCCAAACGTGTACGACCGTTATTGCAGGCCTCCACTGATCCCATCAGATGCAACCAGAGCAATGCAGCGCAAAAATATCCACCAAATGGCAGTATATAGCGCAAAACCGAAGCTATCCAGTCCTAACCGGACCAAACGTGTCCTAACTTAACCAAACGTAATCTGACTCAAGCCGAAGTACCGCTACCACTATTACTGGCCTCCCGAGAGCAGATCAGAGCATAGTAGAACAATGTAGAGCGCAGAAATACCCAGAATAGCAGTGCATAGCGCAAAAGTCTCCGCAATCCAATCCTAACCTAACTAAATGTAGCATAACCAAACGCAAGCTGACTAAGACTAATGTGCCGAGAGCAGTACTGCTGGCCTCTACACATCCAAGGAGAATATCCAAGAGCTCAG
>NW_016944530.1:449-748 GCF_001483705.2 Eufriesea mexicana | reverse complement strand
TCAGGACAGGTCGGCACAGGAAAGGCCGGTTAAAGTCAGGACAAGTCAGGTCAGGTCAGGTCAAAACAGTCAGGTCAGGTCACGCCAGGTCAGGCAAGTTCAGGTCAGGACAGGTCAGGTCAGGTCATGTCAGGTCATATGCTGTCAGTTCTGGTCAGTTCAGGTCAGTTCAGGTCAGGCCAGGTCTGGCCAGATCATATATGGTCAGGTCATATCAGGTCAGGTCAGATCAGTCAGGTAAGGTCAGCCCAGGTCAGGTCAGGTCAGGTTAGGTCAGTTCAGGTCAGGTCCGGTAAGGT
>NW_016944530.1:0-334 GCF_001483705.2 Eufriesea mexicana | reverse complement strand
GTCAGGTCAGGTCAGGTCAGTCCGGTCAGGTCAGGTCAGGTCAGTCCGGTCAGGTCAGGTCAGGTCAGGTTAGGTCAGGTCAGATCAGTCAGCACAGGTCACGTCAAGTCATGTCAGGTCAGATCAGGTCAGGTCAGGTCAGGTCATGTCAGGTCAGGTCAGGTCAAGTCTGGTAAGGGTAGGCCAGGTCAGGCCAGGACAGGTCAGGACAGGTCAGGTCAGGTCAGTCCGGTCAGGTCAGGTCAGGCCAGGTCAGATCAGTCAGGTAAGGTCAGTTCAGGTCAGGTCAGTCAGGTCAAGTCAGGTCAGGTCGGCTCAGGTCAGATCAGTCAGG
>NW_016944529.1:0-471 GCF_001483705.2 Eufriesea mexicana | reverse complement strand
GTAATAGTAGTGTCGGCATGATAGTTTGCGATAGGGTATGTTTGGTTAGGTTATGTTTGCTCCATTTAGGTTACTGTAGCTTCGATTTTTCTGATACACACTGCGATTTTAAGGATTTCAGCGTTCTACTCGCCTCCATTATACCCCGCTTCGCTCTCTGGAGGACAGCAATACCGGTCGCGGCAAGCTAGGTTGAGATAGATTACGTTTGGTTGGGTGAGGTATGGTTAGGTTTTGTTGGGATAGATTTGGCTTATGTGCTCGACACAGATATTCCATGGTCTTCTGTGCTCTTCTGCGCTTTATCAAATTCTGCTTGTCCTTGGGGAAGCCGGTAACAGAAGTCGCAGCACTATAGGCTTAGTTACTCTACGTTTGGCTATGCAAGGTTAGGCCTGCATAGGTTAACCAATCTTTGACTTTTGTGCTGTTCACAGCATTTCGGTGCATTTCTGCTCTCTACTGTGCTCT
>NW_016944528.1:0-288 GCF_001483705.2 Eufriesea mexicana | reverse complement strand
GTCGCCTAACGCATTCAATCCAATGGCAAGTGCAGACATCTACTTGACAGAGAATATGACTACCCAAAACCAATAGTGTGGTATAGCTTGGTGAATAAATCGCCTAATGCCTTCAATCCAATGGCAAGTGCAGATATCTACTTGCCAAAGAATAAGTCTATTCAAAATATATAAACTGTCATAGCTTGGAGATTATGCAGCCTAACGTCTTCAATACAATGAAATGTACAGCCATCTACTTGCCAGAGAAAAGGCCTATTAAAAATCTATAATCTGTAATAGCTTGGT
>NW_016944527.1:0-856 GCF_001483705.2 Eufriesea mexicana | reverse complement strand
AAGAACGTAGAAAACTTTATGGAATTCTTAACTGAATAAAAAGAACGGAAGAGAATGTGTATTTGTTATTTTTGTCGTTTAATTGTTTTCTTTATATCATCCTTCACGTCAGGTGGTTTAAGAGCTCTCCTGGCGCCATCTGTGCTCATCTTACCGAACCTGAGGTTCGAGTCTAAACTTATAGACGGCGCTGATTGGAATTAAATAGATTACTAACTCTGGAAAATTCACAATTTACTCAATATCTGTGATTAATTTATGAACTTTTATAATTGCATCGTGAAGCCAGATCCTTCTCGAACCTTCCAATATATTCTTCGATATAAATTTGTCCCTAATTAATTAATTATTAATTATTGTTCTGCGCAGTGTTTGAATTGTTGACGAAGATTGTCGATATCGCCATTGGTTTTTCATTAATTACTATCCCTTACGCAATTAATTTATGAAACTTTATGCACTCGTTACAAAGACAATGTTCTTGCGAATCTTCTCATATAACTTTTGATCACATTTTGCTTCTAGTTTCGTTTAGTAATAAATATTTTCTGGGAAGTTCGCGATGGTCGCCGTTAAGAAATCATATACGCCATAAAACAAAAATTAATAACTAACAATTTAGAGTTAAATTCTTTACGAATATTATATAAGAATGTAGCCTGAAGTTTCAGCTTTGCATTGAAATTATAAAAGTTCATAAATTAGTTACAAAAATTGAGTAATTAATAATTTTTCACTGCCGGAGCCATTCTATCCTTTTCTATCCCCTCTTTGTCCTTGTTTGCCACGTGATCAGCACTACGACGACCTCCTCGCCTATTCTATATTCCTATCACTTTCTTGATTTTTGAGCCCA
>NW_016944526.1:0-539 GCF_001483705.2 Eufriesea mexicana | reverse complement strand
ATATTATGGGACAGTGTGGGCAGAAATATATGGAATCGCAGTGTATAGCTGAAAAATCAAAGCTATCCAGACCTTACCCATGGTAACATAAGTTAACATAACGTAACCTAGCTCTCGTGCCGCGGCCACCATTTCTGGCCTCTCCGTAGCAAAGCAGAACGTATTCGAGCACAGTAGAGTGTAGAAATCCACCGGGAAGTGGTGCGCAGCTCAAGAGTTACCATATCCTCACCTAACAAAGCGAAAGGCCACCAAACGTAACCAAGCTCAACCTAACGTGCCGACACCACTATTGCTGCCCTCCCGATGACCAAGTTGAACGTATTAGGGGAGAGTGGAGCGCAGAGGTCCACAGAATCGCAATGCATAAAACAAGGGTCGGAAGTACCCTTTTCTAAGGTAACGAAACGTAACAAAGCCGAGCGTAGCTTAACTAAAGCTAACGTGCCGATACCACTATTGCATGGATCCACAGGGCCAAGCAGAATATACTCGAGCACAGTGCAACGCAGGAATCTACCGGACAACAGTGTACACCA
>NW_016944525.1:0-837 GCF_001483705.2 Eufriesea mexicana | reverse complement strand
GTTCGTTTAGGATACCTTCAACTTCTGGGCTAAACACTGCAATCCCCTGTATTACTGCGCTCTGCTGTGCTCCAGTATATTCTGCTTTGCTCTGGGGTGGCAAGGAATAGTGGTCTAGGCTCATTAGGTTGAGTTAAGCTACGTTCGGATTATGGTCATTAAGTATAGGGTAGCTTCGACTATTGTTCTATACACTGCGATTCTATGCATTTCTGCGCTCTACTCTCCTCCAATATGTTGTGCTTGGTCCTGTGGGTGGAAGCAATAGTGGTCTCGGCACGCTAGGATGGGTCAGGTTACGTATGGTTACGTTATGCTTGGACAGGTTAAAAAGGATAGCTTCGATTTTTGCATTATACGAAAATATACGTCTGGTTCCTACGCACTGCTGTGCTCTCATATGTTATGTGTTCCAGCAACAGTGGCCATGGCACGTTAGTTTGAGATAGGCTACGTTTGGTTGGGTTATGTTAGTTTGGGTTAGGTTAGGATAGCTTCGCCTTTCTTGGCATAATCTGTTGTTCGGTAAATTTCTGCGCTCCACTGTGCTCTAGAATGTTCTGCTTGGCTCTGATTGGGCCAGCAATTGTGGTCATGGCGCGATAGGTTGTGCTAGGCTGCGTTTGTCAATGTTACGATTAGTTATGCAGGATGGGATAGCTTTGACATTTGTGCTATACACCAATTCTCGGTGGACTTCTACGCCCTACATTGGTATACAATACTCCGCTCGACTCTGGGGATGCCAGTAATGGTGTCCTAGGAACTACAGGGTGAGTTATGCTACGTTTGGTTAGGTTATGTTAAACTCGGTTAGGTTAGAATAGCTTTGCCCTT
>NW_016944524.1:0-1037 GCF_001483705.2 Eufriesea mexicana | reverse complement strand
GGCTCGCGGCACGTTACGTTGAGTTGGGCTACGTTCGATTAGGTTATTCTAGGTTAAGTTTGGTTGGGGCAGCTTCTACTTTCGTGCTGTACACTGCTATTCGGAAGATTTCTGTGATATACTGCGCTCTCATACATTCTGCTTGGCTTAGTGGAGGCCAGGAGCCGTGGTCCCGGCGCGTCATGTTGGGCTATGCAACGTTTTGTTAGGTTAAGTTAGGTCAGGATAGGTTACGATATCTACGGCTTTTGTGATATTCACTGCAATGCGGTAGATTTCTGCACACTACTGCGCTCTAGTACATTCTGCTTGTCTCTGTGGAGGTCAAAAATAATGGTCGCGTCGTGTTAGGTCGAGCCAGGCTTTGTTTGAATATGCCACCTTTGGCTGGTTTGAGCTGGCTACTTAAACTTTTGTGCTGTACACTGCTATTCCGTGCATTTCTGCGCTCTACTGTGCTCTGGTATGCTCTCAGTGGATTTGATGGCCAGCAATGTTGGTATCGTCACGTCGTGTTTAGTTACACTACGTTTGGATAGGTTAGGGTAGGACCGGTTATGTCAGAGTGTGTTTGACTTTTGTGCTATATGCAGCGTTGCGGCGGATTTCTGCACCCTGCTGTGCTCTAGTATATTCTGCTTGGACCTGTGGATACTAGCAGTAATGGCCTCGGCACGTTAGATTGTGTTACACTACGCTTGGATGTGTTACGTTTGGTGAGGTTAGGATAGGATGGTTCAGACTTTTGTGGTATACTCTGCTGTCCTCGAATTTCTGCGCTCTACTGTTCGTCAATGTGCTCTGTCTTGCTCTGCGGTGGCCAGTTCTAGTGATCTCGGCACGTTAGGTTGCGTTAGGTTACGTATCGTTGGGTTAGGTTTGAAAGGTTTGGTCAGTGTGTCTTTGACTTTTGTGCTATACACTGTTATTCGGTGCACTTCCGCGCCCTACATTGCTCCACTATGCTCCGCTCCACCAAGGGGAGGCGTGCAGTGGTTGTCGTGGCACGTTGGTTTTAGCAAGTTTACGTTCGGTTA
>NW_016944523.1:0-336 GCF_001483705.2 Eufriesea mexicana | reverse complement strand
TTATGCAAGCAAGTTAACTCACCACAATATTAGTCGAAAATGTCAATAAAATTGAACATTCCAGCCCGATTCTGTAGCATTGCGACGGCTATAGCACGCCAATTGAATCCTTCCTCCTTATTAATGAAGGATAGACAGCACACCATGATATTAGTCGAAAATGTCAATCAATTTGTATTTTCCAACGACATTCAGTATCACTGCAATGGCTATAGCACGCCAACAGCATCTTTGCTCCTTATTTATGGAAGCAAGAAAACTCACCACAATATTAGTCGAAAATGTCAATAAAATTGAACTTTCCAGCCAGATTCTATAGCATTGCGACGGCTATAG
>NW_016944522.1:0-526 GCF_001483705.2 Eufriesea mexicana | reverse complement strand
TACGTTGGTTAGTTTGGGATAGGATAACTTTGACGTTTGTGCTGTACACTGCTATTTGGTGACATTCTGCGATTTCCTGTGCTCTGCTGTACTCTGCACGCCCCTAGGGCGGCCAGCATTTGTGGTCATGGCACGATAGGTTGCTTTAGGGTACGTGTGGTGGTGTTACGGTTTTGGTTGGGTTGGATAGGGTAGCTTTGACTTTTGTGATGTACCCTGCTATTCGAAGGATGTCTGCCCTTTACATTGCTCTACAGTTCTCTGGTCGACTCCGGGGAGTCCTGTAGTAGTGTTCTCGGCACGTTTGGTTCAGTTACGCTACGTTCGGTTAGGTTGTGCTTGTTCTGTGTTCGGTTCGGTATGCTTTTTCTTTCGTGGTATAGACTGTTGCCGGTGGTCTTCTTCGCTCTATTGTGCTCCAGTATGGCCTGCTTGGCTCCGTGGAGGCCAGCAACAGTGTTCTCGACATGTTAGGTTGAGATGGATAACACTCGGTCATGTTAAGGTTGGCTAAGATAGGATAGGG
>NW_016944521.1:0-499 GCF_001483705.2 Eufriesea mexicana | reverse complement strand
CCTAGCTTTCTTGTGTATATAAGGAGGAAAGATTCTACTGACGTGCTATAGCCATTGCAATGCTATAGAATCTGTTTGGAAAATTCAATTTCAATGACATTTTCGACTGTTATCGTAGCCGCGACATCTTTCTTGCATAAATAAGGCGGAAAGATTCGATTGGAGCGCCATAACAACTGCAATGCTATAGAATCTGGCGGGAAAATAAAATTTTCTTGACGTTTTCGACTATTATCGTGGTGACCTAACATTCTTGCATATATAAGGAGGGAAGATGCTACTGGCGTGCTATAGCCATTGAAACGCTACAAAATCTGGCGGGAAATGTAATTTAATTGACATTTTCGACTAATATCGTGGTGAGCAAGCCCACTTGCATAAATAAGGATGAAGTGTACTATTGGCGCGACATAGCCATTGCAATGCTATAGAATCTTGCTGGAAAATACATTTTCATTTACATTTTCGACTGATATCGTGGTGAAATAACTGTATTGCG
>NW_016944520.1:0-513 GCF_001483705.2 Eufriesea mexicana | reverse complement strand
TGGCTACGTTAGGCTAGGATAGCTATGAGCCTTGTGCTGTACACAGCAATTTGGTACATTCCTGCGCCCTATAGCGTTCTAATATACACGGCTTCGCTTTGGGAATTCCAGAAATAGTGGACGCGGCGCGTTCGGACGTGTTTGGTTACGTTTGGTTATGTTAGGTTTGTGTGGGTTAGGTTAGGATATCTTTGACTTTTTTGCTATTTGTTGCTATTCCATTGACCTGTGCGCTCTACTGTGCGCTATCATATTCTGCTTGCATCTGGCGAAGCCAGCAATAGTGGTCGCGACACGATAGGTGTATGTGCTCTACGTTTGGCTAGGCTAGGTTAGGCATTGTTAGATTAGGGTATCTTTGAATTTTGTGCTATACATTGCTATTTTGTGGCTTCCTGCGCTCTACTGTCCTCTACTATACTGTGCCCTACTCTGAGGAGGCCAGCAATTATGGTCGTGGGACTACAAGTTTTTCCGTGTTACGTCCGGATACGTCACGTTTGGCCATGTTAG
>NW_016944519.1:0-2941 GCF_001483705.2 Eufriesea mexicana | reverse complement strand
GTGTTGGCTAAGTTTGCTTGGGGTAGCTTTAAGTTTCGTTCTGTGCACTGATATGCGGCGTTTACTGCGATCAACTGCGCTCTAGCATGTAATGCTTGGATGTGGGAAGGGCTGCAATAGCGGTCTCGACACGTTAGATTGAGTTATACTATGTTTGGTCATATTCTGCTTGTTTTGGGTTAGGTTTGGGTAGCTTTGTCTTTTCTGATATACACTGCGATTCTATGGATTTCAGTGTTCACCCCTCCACTAATGTGTTCTGCTTGGCTCTGTGGAGGACAGCAATAGTCGTCGCGGCACGATAGGTTTAGTTACGTTGCGTTTGCTTATGTGACGATTGGCTAGGTTAGGAGCGGATAGCTTTGTCTTTAGTGCCCTATTCTGCTATTAGCTGGATTTCTGCGCCCTACAGTTCTCTAATATTTTCAGCTTGGCCCTGGCAAGGCCAGCAAGGGTGCTCCTGGCACGTTATTATGAGGCAGGCAACGTTCGCTTAGGCTGGGTTTGGCTACGCTTAGTCAGGATAGCTTTAGCTTTTGTGCTCTTCACTGCTATTGGGTGGATATCTGCGCTCCACTGTGCCCTAGTTCGTCCTGCTTGGCTTTGGGGTGGGCTAAAATAGCGGTCTCAGCACGTTAGGTTGTGTCATGCTGTATTTGGTTATGACCGTTTGGTTTGGGTTAGGCTTGGGTAGCTTTACTCTTCTGACATAAACTGCGAATGTATAGGTTTCTGCGCTCTGCTTTCCACTAGTGTGTTCCGCTTTGCCCTGGGTAGGCCAGAAATAATGGTCGCGGCACGTTAGTTTGAGTTATGTTACGGTTGGTTAGGTTACTAGAGGATAGCTTTGACTTCAGTGCGATAGTCTGCTATTAGGTGTATTTCTGCGCCCTACTGCGAACTGATGTCCTCATCTTGACTCTGGAAAGGCCAGCAATTGTGGCCTCTGCACGTTGCGCTGTATCAGGTTACGTTCGGTTAGGTTTGGTTAGGCAATGATCGGTTAGGGTAGCTTCAACTTTCATCCTGTACACTGATATATGGTGGGATTCTGCACTCTAGTGTGCTCTAGTATGTTCTGCTTGGCTATGGAAAGGCCAGGAACAGAGGTCTCTGCACGGTATGATGAGCCATGCTGCGTTCGGTTAGATCGGGTTGGGCTAAGTTGTGTAAACGTAGCATAAGGTTTTGTGCCGTACACGGCTATTCGGCGGGTATCGGCGCTCTACTCTGCTCCAGTGTGTTCTGCTTGTATCCGGGAAGGTAGCAATGGCGGTCGCGGCACGTTGGGTTGAGTTATGCAATTTTTTGTTAGGCTCGCTTGGTTCGGGTTAGCTTTGGGCAGCTTTGACTTTTCCGATATACGCCGCGATTCCTAGGATTTCTGCGTCCTACTCTCTACTAATGCATTCTGCTTGGCTCTGGGGAGTCTAGCAATTGTGGTCGCGGCACTTTAGGTTGGGTTCGGTTACGTTTGTTTATGTTAGGTTAGGATAGGTTTGGACAGGATATCTCCGACCTTTGTGATTTTCGCCGAAATGCGGCCGATTCCTACGCTCTACTGTTCTCTACTTTGTTCTGCTTGGCCCTGGGGAAGCCGGTAATACTGGTCTAGGCACGTTAGGTTGAGCTATGTTGGGTAATGTTAGGCTAGTGTAGCTTTGACTCTTGTGCTGTACACTGCTATTCGGTGGATTTATGCTCTCTACTGTGATCTAATATTCTCTGCCATGCTCTGGGGATGCCAGAAATTGTGCCCACGGCACGTCCGGCTGAGTTAGATATAGGTTTGCTAATGACGCGTTTGGCTAGGTTAGGATGGAATATATTTGACTTTTGCACTTTACACTTTTATTCGGCCGTTATCTGCGCTCTTCGTTACTCTGCTACACCCTAATCGACTTAGGGTAGGTCAGCAACAGCGGTCGCGGAAGGATAGGTTGAGTTTGGTTGCGCTTGGATAGGTTAGGTTTCATGTTTGGTCTGGATTGCTTTGACTTTTGTGCTATGCACCGCTGTACGGTGGATTTCTGCGCTCTACAGTGATCTAATATTCTCTGCTTTGCTCTGGGGAGGACAGAAATAGTGTCCGCGGCGCGTTAGGTTTTGTTAGTTCACGGTTGGTTATGTTAGGTTAGGATATCATCAACTTTTGTGCTATACGATGATATTCGGTGGATTTCTGCGAACTAATGTGCTCTAATATGTTCTGCTTGGCTCTGGGGAGTCCAGAAATAGAGGTGTCGGCTCGTTAGGTTTAGTTACTCTACATTTGGTTACGTCTGGCTATATCTGGTCAGGTTATGATATCTTTAACTTTTGTGCTGTACATTGCTATTTGGTGGCTTTCTGCACCCTGCTTCGCTCTACTATACATTGCTCGACTCAGCGGTGGGCAGCAGTAGAGGTCTCGGCACGTTAGGTTGAGACAAGCTACGTTTGGTTAAGTTACGTTAGTCAGGGTTAGGTATGGATTGCTTCGTCTTACGTGGTATACACTTCTTTTCGGTTGATTTCCGAGATCTACTGTACTCCAGTATTATCCGGTAGGCTCTGCGGAGGCCGGTAATGGTGGTCTTGGCACGTTAGCTTACGACTCGTTACGTATGTTTATGATACGTTTGGTTAGGTTAGGATAGGACAGCTCTGACTTCTTTGATATACCCCGCTATGGTGTGGACTTCTGGGATCTACATTCCTCCAGTATATACTGCTTGGCCCTTGGGGGCAAGCAATGGTGGTCTCGGCACGTCAGTTTGTGTCACGTTGCGTTTGGCTTGGCTAAGTTAGGTTAAGTTTGGTTAGGGTGGCCTTGGCATTTGTGCTTTATACTGCTCTTGGGGGGTGGGGGGTGTTCTGCGTTTTACTGTGCTCCGGCATATTCTGCTTGGCTGTTGGAGGCCAGCCATATAGGTCTCGGCTAATTAGGTTTAGATGTTCT
>NW_016944518.1:0-459 GCF_001483705.2 Eufriesea mexicana | reverse complement strand
TGGCTTTACTTGCCATTGGATTGAAGGCGTTAGGCTATCTTTTCACCAAGCTATATCAGGTTATAGATTTTGAATAGACCTATCCTCTGGCAAGTAGATGGCTGAACTTGCCATTGGATTGATTGCGTAAGCGATCTATTCACCATGATATAACAGGTTATAGATTTTGAATAGACCTATTCTCTGGCACGTAGATGTCTGTACTTGCCATTGGATTGAAGGCGTTAGGCGACCAATTCACCAAGCTGTAACAGAATATAGATTTTGAATAGATCTATTCTCTGGCAAGTAGATGGCTGTACATGCCATTGGACTAAAAACGTTAGGCGACCTACTCTCCAAGCTATAACGGATTATAGATTTTGAATAGACCAATTCTCTGGCAAGTAGATGGCTGTACTTGCCATTGTATTGAAGGCGATAGGCGATTTATTCACCAAGCTATAACAGATTTTAGAT
>NW_016944517.1:0-243 GCF_001483705.2 Eufriesea mexicana | reverse complement strand
AACCAGGGAAGCCGCCGGAATCTCCGAGGGCATACCGGCAGATATGCCTGCTCGATGAGGCGGACAAGCTCTCCGAGCGCGCTCTATCTGCCCGCATCCGAGAGCATTCAACGGACGTGGCTCCCCATCTCAGCGTCAGCCAGTACGGATTCTGGCGGCGTCGGTCGGCGATCGACGCGATTAAGCGCGTTCGCACCCTGTTGCAGGCTGCCGTTGAACGGAGCGGAAGGTACTGGCGGTCGT
>NW_016944516.1:0-2576 GCF_001483705.2 Eufriesea mexicana | reverse complement strand
TAAGCAAACATAACCTAGCCTTACCTAACCAAACGTAACCTAACTCAACCAAACGAGCCTCGAACACTATTGCTTGCCTCCCCAGAGTCGAGTTCTCAACCAAACGAGCCTCGACCACTATTGCTTGCCTCCCCAGAGTCGAGTAGAATTTACTGGAGCACGGTGGATTGTGGAGCGCTACAATCCACCGACTGGCAGCGTACAGCATAATAGTCAAAGCTATCCTAACCTATCCCAGACTACCCCAACCAAACCTAACGTGCAGTGACCGCTATGTCTGGCCTCCTCAGAGCCAAACAGAGCATTCTAGAGCACAGTAGAGCGCAGAAAACAACCGAGTGGCAGTGTACAGCAGAAAAGTCAAATCAACGCAGCCCTGACCGAACCAAGCGTTAACGTGACCAAACGTAACATAGCTCACACTATCGTGCCGAGAACAATGTTGCTGGCCTCCTCAGAGCCAAGCAGTATATACTAGAGCACAGTACGGACCAGAAAGATACCAAGCAGCAGCGTATAGCGCAAAATTCGGAGGTATCCTAACTTAATATGACGTAACCTCTCCTAACCGAACCTAGTGTAACTAAACCTAAAGGGACGAGACCACAATTCCTGGTCTCCCCAGAGCAATGCAGAGCATATGAGGGCACAGTAGAATGCAGAAGCTCAGCGAAGTGCAGCGTGTAAAGGAAAAGCCAAAGGCATCCACACCTAACCTATCCAAAGGTAGCATAACCGAACGTAATACAAACGAAACTAACGCGCCGATACCACTATCGCTGTTCTCCCAGAGACAAGCAGTGCATACCAGAGCACAGAAGAACGCAGAAATCCGCTATGTTGCCGTGTATATTACAAAAGTCAAAGCAACCATAACCAAACCTATACGAACCTAACCTAACCAAGCGTAACATGACTCAACCTAACGTGACGCGACCACTATTTCTGGCCTTCCCAGAGCCAAACAGAGCATCATTGAGCACAGTAGAGCACAGAAATCTGTCGAAAAACAGTGTACACCAGAACTGTCAAAGGTAATCTCTAAATACCTATCCAAACGAAATGAAACCAAACGTAACATAGCATAACCTAACGAGCGAAGACCACAATTGCTGGCATCCCCAGTGCCAAGCAAAACATGTTCGGGCACAGTAGAGCGCTGAGATCCACCGAATGGCAGTGCATAGCACAGAAGTCAAAGGTATCCTAACCAAACCTAACCAAAGATAGCCTAACTGTGCGTAACGTGACCCAACCAATGTGACGCGGTCAATACTCCCGGCGTTCCCAGGGACCAGCAGAGAGCGATAGAGCACAGTAGAGCGCAGAAGTCCATAGAATCGTAGTGCGCAGCAGAATAGTCAAAGCTATCCTAACCTAACCCAACGTAACATAACCTAGCCAAATGAAATCTATCCCAGCCTAACGGGCTGCGACCACTGTTGCCGCCGTCCCAGAGCCGAGCAGAACGTATTAGAGGGTAGTACGCAGCAGAGAAACATAGAATGCCTGTGCATAGGACAATAGTTAAAGTTAACCTATCCTAACCTATCCAAACGTAACCTAATCAAACGTAACCTAAGCAAACGCAGCCTAACTAAACCCAAGGACCGAGACCACAATTGCTGGCATCCCCAGCGCCAATCAGAGCAAATTACAGCACCGTAGAGCGCAGATATCCACCGAAGGGCAGTGTATAGCACAAAGGTCAATGGAACCCTATCCAAACCTATTCAAACGTGACATAAGCGGACGTAACGTAACTCAACCAATCGTGCCACGACCGCTATTGCTGACCTCCCCAGAGACAAGCAGACAGCAGTAGAGGTATGCTGTGAACAGATATCGTCCGAATAGCAGTGTACAGCACAGGAGTCAAAGCTAACCTAACCAAACCTATACTGACTAGGCAGGCCATGCGTAACATAACACAACCTAGCGTGCAGAGGCCACTGCTGCTGGCCTCCACAGAGCCACGCAGTATATATTAGAGCACAGTAGAGCGTAGGAATCCACCGAATAGCAGTGCACACCACGAGAGTCAAATATATCCAAACCTAACCCAAACTAACTTAACGCGACCAAACGCAGCCTATCCCAAATTGAAGGACGGAGACCTCCATTCCTGTCCTCCCAG
Source organism: Eufriesea mexicana (assembly GCF_001483705.2). NCBI lineage: Eukaryota > Metazoa > Arthropoda > Insecta > Hymenoptera > Apidae > Eufriesea > Eufriesea mexicana. The sequence continues at coordinate 439 of NW_016944516.1, read as the reverse complement.
AGCCAAGAAGAACATAATAGATCACAGTAGAGAGGAGGAATCCACCGAAATGCATTGTATAACACAAAAGTAAAAGCGACCCTGTCATAACCTAACGAAATGTGACGTAGCATAGCGTAGCATAACTCAAACCAACGTGCCGCTACCACTATTTCTGGCCTCCCGAGGCTGGAGCAGAGAATAGTAGAGAAGTGTAGAACGCAGAAGTCCGCCAAATAGCATTATATAGCACAAAAGTCAAAGCCACCCTAGCCAGACCCAAGCAAACCTAAAATACCAGAACGAAGCTTTACCGAAACCAACGTGCCGAGACCACTATTGCTGGTGACCACAGAGCCATGCGCAGCATGAAAGAGCACAGTAGGCCCGAGGAGCGCACTGAATGGCTGTGTACAGCACAAAAGTCGAAGACACCCTTACCATACTAGGCCAAACCCGA
>NW_016944515.1:0-536 GCF_001483705.2 Eufriesea mexicana | reverse complement strand
CTATATCACTAAAGTCAAAGCCATGCCCTCCTAACATAACCAATCGTAACTTAACCAAACGTACCATAACTCAACCGAACGTGCCGCGAGCACTATTGCAGGCCTTACCAGAGACAAGCTGAACATGTTAGAGCACTGTAGGTTGCAGGGAACCATCCAACTGCAGACTGTAGCACTAAAACCGAAGCTATCCTCTCCCAACCTAACAAACCGTAACATAACCGAACGTAACCTAACACAACCTAACGTGCAGCGAACACTTTTGCTGGCCGCCACAGAGCCATCATGGAAAATTCGCTAGTGGATAGTAGAACGCAGAAATCCATAGAATCGCTGTGTTTATCGGAAAGGTCGTGGCTAAAAGGACAAACAGGGCATGGCCAAACTCAGTCAAGCTCGAACTAACGTGCCGAGATCGCTATTTCTGCCCTTGCCAATGCCAAGCTGAAAATATTAGAGCACTTTAGGGCGAAGAAATCCACCTAATAGAAGAATATAGCACTAAAGTCAAAGATAACCTCTCGTAACCTAACCAA
>NW_016944514.1:0-838 GCF_001483705.2 Eufriesea mexicana | reverse complement strand
CTCCGGGGAGTCCAGCAATAGTGTTCGCGGCACGTTAGGTTGAGTTACGTTACGCTCGATTATTCTACTATTGGTTAGATTATTGTAGGATAGCTTTGACTTTCGTGCTATGGTCCGCTATTATGTGGATCTATGTGCCCTACAGTGCTCCACTATCTTTAGCTTGGCTCTGGGAAGACCAGAAACGGTGGGCTCGGCACGATATGTTGTGCCAGGTTACGTTCGGTTATGCTGGGTTAGGCCAGGTTAGATCAGGGTAGCTTCAACTTTCGTACTGTAAACTGCTTCTCGTAGAATCCCAGCGCTCTGCTGTGCTCCAGAATGCCCTGCTTGACTCTGGGATGGGCAGTAATGACGGTCTCGACATGTTAGGTTGAGTTATGCTACGTTTGGCTCTGCTTTGTTGGTTTGTGTTAGGTTTGGGTAGCTTCGACTTTAGTGTTACAGTCTGCTCTTAGGTGTCTGCTCTTAGGAGGCTTTCTGTCCCCTACAGTCCTTTAACAATTTCAGCCTGGCTATGCGAGGCCCAGCAAAAGTAGCCTCGGCACGTTACCTTGGGTAAAGATATGTTCGGCTATGTTGTGTTTGGCCACGTTTGTCCGCGATAGCTTTCACTTTTGTGCTGTACTCATCTATTCAGTGAATCTCTGCGCTCTACTGTGATTTAGTATGTCCTCCGTGGCTCTTGTAGGGCCACGAATAATGGCGTCGGCACGCTGTTTTGATCAGGTTGCTTTCGGATAGTTTGGATTAGGATAAGTATGGTTGGTATAGTTACAACTTTGTGCTTTGCACTGATATTCGGCGGATATCTGCTCCATGCTGTGCTCTAGCATGT
>NW_016944513.1:0-518 GCF_001483705.2 Eufriesea mexicana | reverse complement strand
GATGTATGGATGGGTGCTTGTATGGATGGATGGATGTATGTTTCGATGGATGTATGGATGGGTTGATGTATGGATGGATGGATGTGTGTAAAGATGGATGTATGGAAGGTTGTATTTATGGATTAATGGTTGCCTGGGTGGATGGATTTATGGATGGATTGAGGAATGGATGGACGTATGTACGGATGTATGGATTTATGGATGTATATATGTATGTATGTATGGATGTACGGATGCATGGATGTATGGATGTGTGCGTGGATGGTTGGATGAGTGGATGTACGGAAGAATGGATGTATGTATGGATGTTTGTATGGATGTATGTATGGATGTATGCATGGATGTTCGGATGTATGAAAGAATGTATGTATGGATGTATGTATGGATGAATGGATGTGTTTATTTTTGGATCTGTGTATTGATGTGTGTATGGATGCATGGAAGGATGGATGGACGGATGTATGGTTGGATGGATGAATGGATGTATGCATGTATGGATGTATGTATGTATGAAAATG
>NW_016944512.1:0-564 GCF_001483705.2 Eufriesea mexicana | reverse complement strand
ATAGAATCAGGCTGGAAAATTCAATTTTATTGACATTTTCATGTAATATCGTGGTGAGCTAACTTTCTTGCTTAGATAAGGAGGAAGTATCCTATTGGCGTGCTATAGCCATTGCAATGCTATAGGATCTCGCTGGAAAAGTCAGTTTTACTGACATTTTCGACCAATATCGTGGTGAGCTAACTTTCTTGCTTAGATAAGGAGGAAGTATCCTATTGGCGTGCTATAGCCATTGCAATGCTATAGGATCTCGCTGGAAAAGTCAGTTTTACTGACATTTTCGACCAATATCGTGGTGAGCTAACTTTCTTGCTTAGATAAGGAGGAAGTATCCTATTGGCGTGCTATAGCCATTGCAATGCTATAGGATCTCGCTGGAAAAGTCAGTTTTACTGACATTTTCGACCAATATCGTGGTGAGCTAACTTTCTTTCATAAATAAGGAGGAAAGATTCTATTGGCGTACAATAGCCATTGCAATGTTTTAGAATTTGGCTGGAGTATTCAATTTCATTGACATTTTCTACTAATATCTTGGTGAGCTAACTTTCTTTCATAAATAAG
>NW_016944511.1:0-268 GCF_001483705.2 Eufriesea mexicana | reverse complement strand
AAAGATCTGTTCGGAATGCTATAGCCATTGCAATGCTGCAGAATCTGACTGGAAAATTCAATTATAAAGACATTTTCGACTAATATCGTGGTGAGCTAACTTTCTTGCATAAACAAGCAGGAAAGATCATTCTGGCGTACTATAGCCATTGCAATGCTGCAGAATCTGGCCGGAAAGACCAATTTTATTGACATATTTTACTGATATCGTGGTGAGATAACTTTCTTCCAAAAATAACAAGGAGTGATGCAATTGGCGTGTTATAGCC
>NW_016944510.1:0-588 GCF_001483705.2 Eufriesea mexicana | reverse complement strand
TTGCTATGGGATGTCAGCATTAATGGAATTTGCACGTTATGTTTACTTATCTTACGTTTGGTTATGTTGTGTTTGCTTGGGTTAGGCTAGGACAGATTTGACTTTGGCGCTATACACCCATTTTCGGTATATTTCTGCGCTATACTGCGCTATCATATGATCTATCTGGCTCTGGGGTTGCCAGCAATAGTGATCGCGGCACGTTAGTTTGATTTGGGCAACGTTTGGCTATGTTACGTTTGGTTAGGATAGGACAGGATAACTTTGACTCTTGTGCAATACACTGCTGTTTTGGATTGTTGGCGCTCCACTGTGATCTGATATGTTCAACTTGTCTCTGAGAAAGAGCGCAATAATGTCCTTGGCACGTTATTCTGAGTTAGGTAACGTTTCTTTGGGCCAGGTTATGTCTGGTAATGTCAGGATATCTTTGACTTTTGTGCTTTATGCTGCAATGCGGCGGATTTCTGCTCTCTACTGTGCTCTGGTATATTCTTACTTGCTCCGTAGAGGTTATGAATGTTGTTTTAGGCACGTTAGGTTGAGTCAAGTTACGTCTGGCCATGCTATGTTTGGATAGGTTGGGCT
>NW_016944509.1:0-583 GCF_001483705.2 Eufriesea mexicana | reverse complement strand
TCTATTCGGTGGATTTCCGCGTTCTACTGTGATCTAATGTGTTCTGCTTGAGACTGTGGAAGCCAGCAATGGAGGTCTCGAATCGTTAGGTATTAGATATTCCACGTTTGATTACGTTAGGCTTTGTCAGGTTATGTTAGGTTATCTTTGACTTTTGCCCAATACACTGGGGAGGCCAGATATTGTTGCCTCGGCAGGTAAGCTTCAGTTATGTTGCGTTTGATTTGATTATATTTGGAGAGTTTATGAGAAGTTAGCTTGGTCTTTTGTGCTATACACTGCTGTTCGGTCCATTTCTACGCCTTGCGTTGCCCTACTGTACACTGCTGGACTCTGTGGAGCCAGTAGTGGTGGTCCCGTGCCATTTTGTTGAGTCAGGCTACGTTTGGTTACGTTACCTTTGCTTTGGTTAATTTCGGATGGATACGACTTTCGCGGTACACACTTATATCCGGTGGATTTCGCCTCTCTACAGTGATCTAGTATGTTCAGCTTGGCACATGGAAGGCCAACAATAATGTTCTCGGCAGGTTATGTTGAGGCAAGTAACGTTCGGCTATATTAGCTTAGGATACGTTTGGTT
>NW_016944508.1:0-1074 GCF_001483705.2 Eufriesea mexicana | reverse complement strand
ACTTATGCAAGGAAGTAAGGTCACCACGTTGTTAGACGAAAATGTCAATAAAATTTTATTTTCTAGTAGGATTCTATAGCATGCAATGCCTATAGCACGTCAATAGAGTCGTTCCTCCTTGTACTTAGTTATGCAAGGAAGTTAACTCACCACAATATTAGTCGAAAATGTCAATAATATGAACTTTCCAGCCAGATTCTATAGCATTGCGACGGCTATAGCACGTGAATTGAGTCTTTCCTCCTTATATATGCAAGAAAGTCAGCTCACCACGATGTTAGTCGAAAATGTCAATAAATTTGAATTTTCCAAACACATTCGATAGCAACGCAATGGCTTTAGCACGCCAATTGTTTCTTCCGTCCTTATTTATGCAAGAAAGTTAGCTCACCACAATATTAGCCGGAAATGTCAGTAAAATTGAATTTTCCAGCTTGATGCTGTAGCAATGCAATGGCTATAGCACGCCAGGAGCATCTACCCACCTTATTTATGCAAAAAAATGTGGCTCACCCCGAAATTAATCGAAACTGTCAACAAAATTGAACTTTCCAGCCAGATTTTATAGCATTGCGACGGCTACAGAACGCCAATTAAATCTTACCTCCTTATTTATGCAATAAAATTGGCTCACCACGATATTAGTCGAAAATGTCAGTAAAATTGAACTTTCCAGCCAGATTCTATGGCACTGAGACGGCTATAGTACGCAAATTGTAAGCTTCCTCCTTATTTATGCAAGGAAGATAACTCACCACGATATTAGTCGAAAATGTTAATAAATTTGAACTTTCCAGGAAGATTCTATAGCATTTGCAATGCTCGCAGCACGCCAATAGTATCTTTCCCCCTTATTTATGCAAAAAAGTTTACTCACCGCGATATTAGTCGAAAATTCCCGCAAAATTGAGTTTTCCAACCAGATTCCAGAGCATTGCAATGGCTATAGCACGCCAATAGTATCTTTCCCCCTTACTTATGCAAGGAAGTGAGGTCACCACGATATTAGTTGAAAATGTCAATAAAATTTTATTTTCCAGTTGGATTCTATAGCATGCAATGCCTATAGCACGC
>NW_016944507.1:385-600 GCF_001483705.2 Eufriesea mexicana | reverse complement strand
ATGTATTGATGTGTGTATGGATGTATGGATGGGTGGATGGATGGATTGTTGAACGGATGTATGTATCGATGCATGTATGGATGGATGGATGTATGGATGGATTGATGTATGGAATTATGTATGTACGGATGGATGAATGTATATATGGATGGCTTTATTGATGTATGGATGTACTGTTGTATGGATGTATGTGTGTATGGATGTACGAATGTATG
>NW_016944507.1:0-356 GCF_001483705.2 Eufriesea mexicana | reverse complement strand
GATGCATGTATGGATGGATGTATGTATGTATGTACGGATGTATGTATGGATATATCTATGGATGTATGTATGGATGTGTGTACAGATGTATGTGTGGATGTATGGATGTATGGATGTTCATATTTATGGATGTATGGATGGATGGATGAATGAATGGTAAGTTGTATGGATGGATGGACGTATGGATGTATGTATGGATGGATGAATGGATGTATGTAAGGTTGGATGGATGAACGGGTGGATGGATTTATGGATGTGTGGATGTATGGATGTATGGATATATGGATGTATGTGTGTATGGATGGATGGGTGTATGGATGTATGCATGTGTAGTTGGCAGGATATATGGATGTATA
>NW_016944506.1:453-702 GCF_001483705.2 Eufriesea mexicana | reverse complement strand
TTGCAATAGCAATAGCACGCCAATAGTATCTTTCCTCTTTATTTATGCAAGAAACTTAGCTCAACACGTTATATTCACTAAGGTGTTAGACGAAAATGTCACAAAATTTGAATTTTCCAAACACATTCTATATCAATGAAATGGCTATAGCACGCCAATATTATCTTTCCTCCTTATTTATGCAAAAAAGGTAGCTCACCACAATATTAGCCGGAAATGTCAATATAATTGAGTTTTTCAGCCACATTC
>NW_016944506.1:0-331 GCF_001483705.2 Eufriesea mexicana | reverse complement strand
TGCACGCCAATAGAATTATTCCTCCATATTTATGCAAGAAAGGTGGCTCACCGCGATATTAGTTTAAAATGTCAACAAAATTGAATTTTCCAGGACGATTCTATAGCGTTGTAATAGTAATAGCGGGCCAATAGAATCTTTCCTCCGTATTTATGCATGAAAGTTAGCTCACCACGATATTAGTCGAAAATGTCAATAAAGTTGAGTTTTCCTGCCGTATTCTATAGCATAGCGACGGCTGCAGAACGCCATTGGATTCCTCCTCCTTTTTAAGAAAGGAAGATAGCCCACCACGATATAAGTCGAAAATGGCAATAAAATTGAATTTTCC
>NW_016944505.1:0-796 GCF_001483705.2 Eufriesea mexicana | reverse complement strand
GCTATAGCACGCCAATAGTATCTTTCCTCCTTATTTATCCAAGAAAGTTAGCTCACCACGTTATAAGTCGAAAATGTCATTAAAATTGTATATTCCACACAGATTCTATAGCATTGCAATGGCTATAGCACGCCAATAGTTTCTTCCCTCCTTATTTATGCAAGAAAGATAGCTCGCCACTAGATTAGATGAAAATATCAATAAAATTGTATTTTCCAGACAGATTATATATCATTGCAATGGTTATAGCTCGCCAACAGGATCTTTCGTCCATATTCATACTAGAAAATTATTTCATCGCGATATTAATCGAAAATGTCTATAAAATTGAATTTTCGACCCAGATCCTAGAGCATAGCCATGGCTATAGCACGACAATCGAATCTTTCCTTCTTATTTACGGAAGAAAGTAAGCTCTCTACGATATTATTCGAAAATGTTAATAAAATTTAATTTTCCATCCAGTTTCTATAGCATTGCAACGGCCATAGCACGCCAATAGAATCTTTCCTCCTAATTTATCCAAGAAAGTTAGCTCACCACGATATTAGTCGAAAATGTCAGTCAGAGAAATTGAATTTTCGAGCCAGATTCTATAGCATTGCAATGGCTATAGCACGCCAATAGAATCCTTCCACCATATTTATGCAAGAAAGTAAGCTCACCACGATATTAGTCGAAAATGTCAATAAAATGTAATTTTCGAGGCGGATACTATAGCATTGCAATGGCAATAGCACGCCAATAGTATCTTTCCTCCTTATTTATCCAAGAAAGCTAGCTCACCACGATATTA
>NW_016944504.1:0-2785 GCF_001483705.2 Eufriesea mexicana | reverse complement strand
TGATCGCTGTTCCGGCGAATATTTAGAAAACGCGATTTTCTGGCGAAGATTTACTACTGCTTTGTAGCAGCACAGGATATCTGCTTTATTAATATCACAAATTTTATGCGATTGCGGGCAATTTGACTAGAGTTTCAGCGAATATTGTTGAATATTGGGAATAGTTTAGATTTTTTGTTGCAATGTTTTACTACTGGTACCGATCCGCACCGAATAGCTTTACTTTAGAAGTATCACACGCATCATGAAATTTGAGCGCAGCCTGATTGCATTTGTGTCGACTGCTACCATTTACGGGTAAGTATTGCACGCCACATTAACTGTACCTCACTCATTAGATGTAAGAATCTATAGCCCAAGAGAAATCCAATAAAGGACTTGTAACTCATAAGTGTAAGAACCTGCAGCATGACTGTGATCCAATGATTGACGAACTATAACCATATTATGACAATGTCGCAAAATCCGTATATCTTCTTCTCCAGCGCCAAGCCCGCGTCTAAAGGCCGAGATGACGCGTCCCGTTTCCGAGTGCACAGTTTCCGACCGAACCAAAATGTATGTGGAAGCCATAGTGGCGAGGGAAGAAGCTTGGTACCGCTCGCGTGCCGATCACTCTATACTCGTCTCACGATCCTCGCTCTTCGATCTCCAATGATGGTCCTCTCGGCACGATGTGGCCTTGAGTGTAACGTTTATGGTTATTAACCATATGCGCTTCAAAAAATTCTTGCGATGATCACGTTTCAACTCGAAACTCTTCTTGTATATAGTTATATATTAAGGGCGTTGCCATTTATTGTGAAATGAAAATATAAAATCACGAGTGCCTTTGCTTCTTTATTTCGTGTGAAGTTGCCTCTATTTCAGTTAATATCATATGGTCATCGCTTAAGCTAAGCTAGCATGTTAACATTGCGGGTAACATGAGATCACCTTTCTCGAATTCAGGATGGACCACTCTTGGGTTTCAATTTGTGGACATTACTCTCATGGTTGACATTGTCTTTATATTATTGCCCTGATAATTCTATGGAAATTACTTGCTGATTATCCGTCGCCCTGAATGTTTCGTTTGGCAGAGCAATCTATTGGTTGGTACGCTTTGCATACGAATAATCTTTACCACTGCTAATGTATCCATATTACTTCGTCTGGGAATACTCACTTCAGACTCGGGTTCTTCAATTTTATCGTAGTCCTCACACCTGTCAATTAACTGTACGTTACTGCACATTGTTACACACATTAAGAGAAATTTTCGGAAACAATTATAGTTTATTCCATGTTTGCCCACGTCCAAACAGAACCATACAAGTAAAATCGCAAATTTTCTTCCTGAAATGTATTCCATTTCATTCTCGAAGTTCTAATATCAGCAACAGAAGAAACATTTTTCACCTTTATCTATTGCTTCAATTATTGCACTCAAGTGTTTTAACGGTAACCATTATTAGTTTTCTATGGTTATTTTCATAAATAAGCTATAGCAATAATTCGCTTCACTTACGTCCAATGATACAATATACGGCATGGGCCACACAAAATTAATTACCAAGCGTTCCAATTAAAATTTCAGTTAAAGATTGTTTATATCATATTGCTGGTGTGACATGCCCGACGATTTTTAAGTAGCTAGTGGTCGCAATCTTATTTAATTCGGAGAGCCTGCACACTCGTAATTCATTTCCAAGCGAAGGAAATGCATTTCGAAGCGATCTTTTGCACGGCCTTCATAGTTTCCTCTTCCAAAAGCTTACCCTTCTGCATCAATGTACAATACTTTAATAAAAGACAAAGGAATAAATTACAATTATGACAATTCAAAGCAAATGGAATAAACTCTTTTTAACCGGTATACGAATTAAACTGAACGAGGTATCTGCCAGTAATCGCACATTCCACAGTGCCACTATTCCATGAAATTCCTATAGAGGATCGTACTTTATGTTAGAGAACCTATTGTCGATCATGATAATTATAGCGGAATGTGTGTTATTGAAGAATATTCTACGTTCGTTCAAATACTGTGCGAAAATAAACGTACGTTCTTCATAAAGCTGGTAAGAATTTGAACTTGTGCTATATGGATACTTTGGAAAATTATTATTCCCTAAATTGTTAATATTTTCATATTTATATACATACATTAGGGATTATACGAATAGATTTTAATCCAGTTGAAGCTATATTATAATGATATAATACTGATAGTTGCATTATAAGGTTTATATATTATGTGGATGTGTAAAAACGAGGCAACGTTGTAGAGCATTCAATTTCTATGCTTCCTTGTGATAAAGTAAGTGTCATAATGTTTCCAATATGTCCCTGAAAATGCAGAAATTCTTAAAATCTTGTTGTTATTATCAATTCCACCCGAAAATCGGAAAATTTAGTCAATAAGCCATAATCCTTAAGGAAAGAATAGTTATGTTCCATGTGACAGTATAATACTCTTTAAAAAAGGAATGGAGTACAACTAGGCTATCTAATTCAGTATAACAAAGCATTGAATGAGTATACAAAAGTAAAATCAATTTAATTGAGGACATAAGTCAAAGCAACAGATTTAACTGTATTCCGAGCTATCTAACAAAGAATTCTACGAATCTGGGCACCTTACTTTGAATTGCACACTAGCTCCTTAGGAAAACTACGATAGCTGTTATTACATTTGGCTTCACGGCATATTGGACAGTCCAAGTTGGTTTGGCGTCATAACTGAGAATTCATACAAACACCACTCATTTTAGCCTCGTTAGAAGAAACGAGGGAAATATAT
>NW_016944503.1:0-351 GCF_001483705.2 Eufriesea mexicana | reverse complement strand
GCGATGCTAGGTTATGATACGTTTGGTTTGGCTAGGTTATGTAAAGCTCGGTCAGGTTATCTTAGACTTTCGTGCTATGCACTGCTATTCAGGGGATCCCTGTGCTCGACTGTGCTCCACTATATTCGGCTTCGTCCTGAGGGGACCAGCAACAGTGGCAGCGGCACGTTATGTTAAGTTAGGCAAAGATTGATCAGGTTATGTTAGGGTAGCTTTGGTTGGGATGACTTCGTCTTTCGTGCTATACACTATTATACGGTGGGTTCCTGTTATCTACTCTGCTCTGCCATATTCTGCTTGGTTCTGCGGAGTTCGGCAGCAGTGGCCGCGGTACGCCCTGTTGAGTCAAGC
>NW_016944502.1:0-914 GCF_001483705.2 Eufriesea mexicana | reverse complement strand
ATAAGTACGAAGGAAAGATCCTTTTGGCGTACTATACCCACAGCAATGCAGAAGAATCTGCCTTGAAAATTTAATTTTATCGACATATTTGTCTAATATCGCGGTGAGCTAACTTTCTTGCATAAATAAGGCGGAAGGATTCTATTGGCGTGCTATACCCGCAGAAATGCTGCAGAATCCGGCTGAAAAATTTATTTTTATAGACATTTTCGTCTAATATTTTGGTGAGCTGCCTTTCCTGCATAAACAAGGAGGAAAGATTATACTGGCGTGCTATAGCCATTGCAATGATATAGAATGTGCCTGGCAGATTCAATTTTATTGACATTTTCGACAAATATTGTGGTGAGATAGCTTTCTTGCATAATCAAGGAGGAAATATTATATTGGCAAGCTGTAACCATTTCCATGATATAGAATCTGGAAGGAAAATTTTAACCTTATTAACATTTTCGAATAATATCGTGGTGCGCTGCTTTTCTTGCATAAATAAGGAGGAAAGATTCTCTTGGCATACTATAGGCATTGCAATGCTATAGAATCTCGCTGGAAAATTCAATTTTATTGAAATTTTCGACTAATAGCGTGGTGAGCCAGCTTCCTTGCATAAGTAAGGAGGAAAGATCCTTTTGGCGTGCTATAGCCGTTGCAATGCTGCAGAATCGGGCTGGAAACTTCAATTTTAGTGACATTTTCGAATAATATCGAGGGGAGCTAGCTTCCTGGCATAAGTATGAAGGAAAGATCCTTTTGGCGTACTATAGCCATTGCAATGCAGAAGTATCTGTCTGGAAAAATCAATTTTAATGACATTTTCGCCTAATGTCGTGGTGAGCTAGCTTTCTTTCATAAACAAGGAGGAAAGATCCTATTGGCGTGCTATTGCCATTGCAATGCTATAGAATCTGACTGGA
>NW_016944501.1:0-230 GCF_001483705.2 Eufriesea mexicana | reverse complement strand
ATACATCCATACATACATCCGTCCATCCGTACATCCATCCACTCATACATCCATCCATCCATACATCCACGCATACGCACATCGATACGTTCGAACATACATGCATCCATACATCGACACATTCATGCATCCATACATACGTAAATCCGTCGATCCATACCTTAATTCTTCCATTCATCCATCCATCCATACAGGCCGCCGTCCATACATTCATCCATCCACACACCCAT
>NW_016944500.1:0-363 GCF_001483705.2 Eufriesea mexicana | reverse complement strand
TCCCAGCCTAACCCAGCATAACCTAACACACGCAATCACAGACAGCTAAGCCTAACGTGCAGCCACCACTATTGCTGGCCTCTCCAGATTCAAGCAGGCCATATTAAAGGGCAGTAGGGCGCAGAAAGCCACCAAGTCGCAATGTATAGCACAAAAGAGATGATGTCCTAACCTGACCTAACCTAACCTAACGTACCCGAACGCAATCTAACTCGACCTAACGTGACGGGACCACTATTGCTGGCATCCACGGCGCCAAGCAGAGCATATTAAGACACAGCGGAGCGGAGGAATCCACGCAATAGCAATGTATGGCAAAAAAGTCGAAGCTATACTATCCAGACCTGACCAAACGTAACCCAA
>NW_016944499.1:0-384 GCF_001483705.2 Eufriesea mexicana | reverse complement strand
TTGCTCTGAAAATATAAATATAAGACAGTCAATAAAAATTCCTACATTCTATAACATAGTTATCATATAAACAATAAACTAACTCTTTCTCTTTCTTCATAATTTCTAATTCTTCTTGACTTTTTATTTCATTGTCACTTTCCCTATCGCTACTACGGCCTTCTTTCCTTTTTTTATTTGGAAGTCTAGGCGGTTCAACAGCTAGTTGTGAGCTTAATTTTGGATCAGTTAATTGATCATGAGCTGATTTGCCCTTACCAGTAAACTTTTTATTTAATATCACAGATTCTTCTTCATCTTCCTCTGCTTCTTTACCAAATAATAAAAGATTGAAGTCTCTGTAACAAAATTTTTCATTACAAAGAATAATATTATCAGGCCTAA
>NW_016944498.1:0-1203 GCF_001483705.2 Eufriesea mexicana | reverse complement strand
GCTCTACTTGCCATTGGATTGAAGGCGTTAGGCGGGCTATTCACCAAGCTATAACAGCTTATTCATTTTGAATAGACCAATTCTGGCAAGTAGATGGCTGTACTTGCCTTTGGTTGAAGACTTTGGGCGACCTATTCTCCAAGCTAAAACAGATTATAGATTTTGAATAGACCTTTTCTCTGGCAAGTAGATGGCTCTACTTGCCATTGGATTGAAGGCGTTACGCGATCTTGTCACCAAGCTGTAGGAGGTTATATATTTTGAATAGACCTATTCTCTGGCAAGTAGGTGGATGTATTTGCCATTTGGTTGAATGCGTTAGGCAATCTATTAACCAAGCTATAACACGTTATAGATTTTGAATAGACCTATTCTCTGGCGAGTAGATGGCTTTACTTGCCATTGGATTGAAGGCGTTAGGGGATTTATTAACCAAGCTATAACAAATTTTCGACCTTGAATAGGCCAATTCTCTGGCAAGTAGATGGCTTTACTTGCCATTGGATTGAGCGCGCTAGGCAACCTATTCACCAAGCTAAAGCAGCTTATAGATTTTGAATAGAGCTATTGTCTGGCAAGTTGATGGCTGTACTTGCCATTGGATTGAAGGCGTTAGGCGATCTATTCACCATGCTACAACAGGTTATAGATTTTGAATAGGCCTATTCTCTGGCATTTAGATGGCTGTACTGGCCATTGGATTGAATGCGTTAGGCGATCTATTCACCAAGCTATTACATGTTATAGATTTCGCATATACCTATTCTCTGGCAAGTAGATAGCTGTACTTGCCATTGGATTGAAGGCGTTAGGCGATCTATTCACCATGCTACAACAGGTTATAGATTTTGAATAGGCCTATTCTCTGGCATTTAGATGGCTGTACTGGCCATTGGATTGAATGCGTTAGGCGATCTATTCCCCAAGCTATTACATGTTATAGATTTCGCATATACCTATTCTCTGGCAAGTAGATAGCTGTACTTGCCATTGGATTGAAGGCGTTAGGCGATCTATTCACCATGCTACAACAGGTTATAGATTTTGAATAGACTTATTCCCTGGCAAGTATCTGGCTGTACTTGCCAATGGATTGCTGGCGATAGGCGATCTTATCACCAAGCTACGGCAGCTTATAGCTTTTGAATAGACTTATTCCCTGGCAAGTAGATGGCTGTACTTGCCATTGCATTGAAGGGGATA
>NW_016944497.1:388-816 GCF_001483705.2 Eufriesea mexicana | reverse complement strand
GCTATAGCACGGCAATAGTATTTTTCCTCCTTATTTATGCAAGGACGTCAGCTCACGACGATAATAGTCGAAAATGTCAGTAAAATTGAATTTTCCACCCAGCTACTATAGAATTGCATTGGCTATTGCTGGCCAATAGAATCTTTCCACCTTATTTATGCAAGGACGTCAGCTCACGACGATAATAGTCGAAAATGTCAGTAAAATTGAATTTTCCACCCAGCTACTATAGAATTGCATTGGCTATTGCTGGCCAATAGAATCTTTCCACCTTATTTATGCAAGGACGTCAGCTCACGACGATAATAGTCGAAAATGTCAGTAAAATTGAATTTTCCATTCAGATACTATACAATTGCAATAGCAATGGCATGCCAATAGTATCTTTCGTCCATATTCATCCAAGAAAGTCAGCTCACCATGATATT
>NW_016944497.1:0-324 GCF_001483705.2 Eufriesea mexicana | reverse complement strand
ATGGCTATAGCTCGCCAGTAGAATCTTTCCTCCTTACACATGCAAGGATGTCATCTCACCACGATATTAGTCGATAATGTCAATAAAATTGAATTTTCCGTCCAGATACTAAAGAATTGCAATGGCCATATCTGGCCAATAGAATCGTTCCTCCGTATTTACGCAAGATAGATACCTCTCCACGATATGAGTCGAAAATGTCAATGAAATTGAATTTTCGTGCCAGATGCTACAGCATTGCAGTGGCTATATCACGCCAACAGATTCTTTCCTCATTATTTATAGAAGAAAGCTAGCTCGCCACGATATTAGTCGAAAATGTCA
>NW_016944496.1:0-818 GCF_001483705.2 Eufriesea mexicana | reverse complement strand
AACGTTCAAATTTTATTTTTAATTTTGATTTTTTAAATCCTAATTTTAAATTATAAATTCAGTTTAAATATGGGAATATGTAAATGACTTTTTACTTGTAACTATTCTAATGAATATAGATAAGGGTATTTGCTATAAAGATACATGTTGACTGCTAAATAATGGCCATGTTAAAGTAAGATGAGATGAGATAAAATTGACACGTGAATAAGATCACTAAAATTCATCCAGAAAGTTGACGATTAAATTTGATAGTAAATTTCTAAAATTCTGATTAACGTGATTATTTAAATTACACATTCATCCAATAATTATACATACATACAGTGGAAATCCTAATAATAGGAGACCAAATTAAATCCTGCCGATTTTTATCTTTTATTTTATTAAAATTGGAAAAAGGTTTCATACAAGATATTCGAATATAAAATCTATAATATTTTTAATTTCAACATATGTATTTTAAAAAGCGAAAAATATACAAAAATTCAATTTTAATTTCAATCGAGAAGTATAAACCAGAAAATGAATTCTATGACATAGAATTCAAAAAATTTGTATTATGATATTAAATATATGAATTGAGACAGTTGACGATTAAATTTGATAGAAAATTTCTAAAATTCTGATTAACGTGATTATTTAAATTACACATTCGTCCAATAATTATACATACATACAATGGAAATCCTAATAATAGGAGACCAAATTAAATCCTGCCGATTTTTATCTTTTATTTTATTAAAATTGGAAAAAGGTTTCATACAAGATATTCGAATATAAAATCTATAATATTTTTAATTTCAACATATGTATTT
>NW_016944495.1:0-230 GCF_001483705.2 Eufriesea mexicana | reverse complement strand
GTCCGGACAGTTCAGGTCAGGCCAGATCAGGCCAGATCATATATGGTCAGGTCAGGTCAGGTCGGATCAGTCAGGAGAGGTCAGCCCAGGTCAGGTCGGGTCCGGTTAGGTCAGTTCAGGTCAGGTCATGTCAGGTCAGGTCAGGTCCGGAAAGGTCTGGCAAGGCAAGATCATGTCTGGTCAGGTCAGGTCAGTACAGGTCAGTTCACTTCAGATCCGATCATGTCATG
>NW_016944494.1:0-215 GCF_001483705.2 Eufriesea mexicana | reverse complement strand
TTCAGATCAGATCATGTCATGTCAGGTCACCTCAGGTGAGGTCAGGCCAGGCAAGTTCGGGGCTGGTCAGGTCAGGTCAGGTCAGGTCAAGTCAGGTCAGGTCAGGTCAGGTCAGGTCAGGTCAGTCAGGACAGGTCAGGCCTGGAAAGGCAGGTTAAAGTCAGGCAAGTCATGTCAGGTCAGGTCAGATCAGTCAGGTCAGGTCACGCCAGGTC
>NW_016944493.1:0-909 GCF_001483705.2 Eufriesea mexicana | reverse complement strand
TACCTTTCCTCCTTCTATATGCAAGAAAGTTAGGTCACCACGATAGTGTTCGATAATGTCAATCAAATGGAATTTTCCAGCCAGATTCTATGCGATTGCAATAGCTACAGCACGCAAATAGGATATTTCTTTCTTATTTATGCAAGAAAGTTAGCTGACAACGATATTAGTCGAAAATGTCAATAAAACTGAATTTTCCAGCCAGATTTATAGCACTGCAATGGCTATTGCACGTCAATAGGATATTTCTTCCTTATTTATGCAAGAAAATTCGTTCACCACGATATGAGTCAAATATGTCAATAAAAATGAATTTTCCAACCATATTCTATAGCATCGCAATGACTATATCACGCCAGCAGAATCTTTCCTCCTTATATATGTAAAAAAGTCAGGTCACCACAATATTAGTCGAAAATGTCAAGAAAATTGAATTTTCCAGCCAGACTCTATAGCATCGCAATGACTATCGCACGGTAATAGGATATTTCTTCCTTAATTACGCAACAAAGTTAGTTCACCAAGATATCAGTCGAAAATGTCTATAAAAATGAATTTTCCAACCTGATTCTATGGCATTGCAATGGCTATAGCACGACAATAGGATATTTCCTCCTCATTTATGCAAAAAACCACGGCCACCATGATATTTGTCGAAAACGTCAATAAAATTTAAAATTAAATTTTCCTGCCAGACTCTATGCCTTTGCTGTGGCTATAGCACGCCAATAGAATAATTCGTCCATATTAATTCAAGAAAGTTAGGTGACCTCGATGTTATTGAAAAACATCAATAAAATTGAATTTTCCGCCGGATTCTATAGCATCGCAATTACTATAGCACGACAGTAGAGCCTTTCCTCCTTCTATATGCAAGAAAGTTAGGTCACGACGATAGTAGACCATAAT
>NW_016944492.1:0-3741 GCF_001483705.2 Eufriesea mexicana | reverse complement strand
AGGTCAGGCCAGGCAATGTCAGGTCGGGTCAGGTCAGGCCATGTCGGGTCAGGAGAGGTCAGATCTGGCATTGACAGGCCAGGTAAGGTCAAGACAGGTAAGGTCAGTTCAAGTCAAGGCAGGCTAGGATATTCCGTGTCGTGTCAGGTGAGGTCAGGTCAGGACAGGTTTTGTCAGGTTAGGCTCGGAGATGTCAAGTCAGGAGGGGTCAGGCCAGGTCGGTCAGGCGACGTCCGGCTAGGATAGGTTTTACAAAGTTAGGATAGGTTAGGTTAGGTCAGATCAGGTCAGGACAGGTTTTGTCAGGTTAGGCTCGGAGATGTCAAGTCAGGAGGGGTCAGGCCAGGTCGGTCAGGCGACGTCCGGCTAGGATAGGTTTTACAAAGTTAGGATAGGTTAGGTTAGGTCAGATCAGGTCAGGACAGGTTTTGTCAGGTTAGGCTCGGAGATGTCAAGTCAGGAGGGGTCAGGCCAGGTCGGTCAGGCGACGTCCGGCTAGGATAGGTTTTACAAAGTTAGGATAGGTTAGGTTAGGTCAGATCAGGTCAGGACAGGTTTTGTCAGGTTAGGCTCGGAGATGTCAAGTCAGGAGGGGTCAGGCCAGGTCGGTCAGGCGACGTCCGGCTAGGATAGGTTTTACAAAGTTAGGATAGGTTAGGTTAGGTCAGATCAGGTCAGGACAGGTTTTGTCAGGTTAGGCTCGGAGATGTCAAGTCAGGAGGGGTCAGGCCAGGTCGGTCAGGCGACGTCCGGCTAGGATAGGTTTTACAAAGTTAGGATAGGTTAGGTTAGGTCAGATCAGGTCAGGACAGGTTTTGTCAGGTTAGGCTCGGAGATGTCAAGTCAGGAGGGGTCAGGCCAGGTCGGTCAGGCGACGTCCGGCTAGGATAGGTTTTACAAAGTTAGGATAGGTTAGGTTAGGTCAGATCAGGTCAGGACAGGTTTTGTCAGGTTAGGCTCGGAGATGTCAAGTCAGGAGGGGTCAGGCCAGGTCGGTCAGGCGACGTCCGGCTAGGATAGGTTTTACAAAGTTAGGATAGGTTAGGTTAGGTCAGATCAGGTCAGGACAGGTTTTGTCAGGTTAGGCTCGGAGATGTCAAGTCAGGAGGGGTCAGGCCAGGTCGGTCAGGCGACGTCCGGCTAGGATAGGTTTTACAAAGTTAGGATAGGTTAGGTTAGGTCAGATCAGGTCAGGACAGGTTTTGTCAGGTTAGGCTCGGAGATGTCAAGTCAGGAGGGGTCAGGCCAGGTCGGTCAGGCGACGTCCGGCTAGGATAGGTTTTACAAAGTTAGGATAGGTTAGGTTAGGTCAGATCAGGTCAGGACAGGTTTTGTCAGGTTAGGCTCGGAGATGTCAAGTCAGGAGGGGTCAGGCCAGGTCGGTCAGGCGACGTCCGGCTAGGATAGGTTTTACAAAGTTAGGATAGGTTAGGTTAGGTCAGATCAGGTCAGGACAGGTTTTGTCAGGTTAGGCTCGGAGATGTCAAGTCAGGAGGGGTCAGGCCAGGTCGGTCAGGCGACGTCCGGCTAGGATAGGTTTTACAAAGTTAGGATAGGTTAGGTTAGGTCAGATCAGGTCAGGACAGGTTTTGTCAGGTTAGGCTCGGAGATGTCAAGTCAGGAGGGGTCAGGCCAGGTCGGTCAGGCGACGTCCGGCTAGGATAGGTTTTACAAAGTTAGGATAGGTTAGGTTAGGTCAGATCAGGTCAGGACAGGTTTTGTCAGGTTAGGCTCGGAGATGTCAAGTCAGGAGGGGTCAGGCCAGGTCGGTCAGGCGACGTCCGGCTAGGATAGGTTTTACAAAGTTAGGATAGGTTAGGTTAGGTCAGATCAGGTCAGGACAGGTTTTGTCAGGTTAGGCTCGGAGATGTCAAGTCAGGAGGGGTCAGGCCAGGTCGGTCAGGCGACGTCCGGCTAGGATAGGTTTTACAAAGTTAGGATAGGTTAGGTTAGGTCAGATCAGGTCAGGACAGGTTTTGTCAGGTTAGGCTCGGAGATGTCAAGTCAGGAGGGGTCAGGCCAGGTCGGTCAGGCGACGTCCGGCTAGGATAGGTTTTACAAAGTTAGGATAGGTTAGGTTAGGTCAGATCAGGTCAGGACAGGTTTTGTCAGGTTAGGCTCGGAGATGTCAAGTCAGGAGGGGTCAGGCCAGGTCGGTCAGGCGACGTCCGGCTAGGATAGGTTTTACAAAGTTAGGATAGGTTAGGTTAGGTCAGATCAGGTCAGGACAGGTTTTGTCAGGTTAGGCTCGGAGATGTCAAGTCAGGAGGGGTCAGGCCAGGTCGGTCAGGCGACGTCCGGCTAGGATAGGTTTTACAAAGTTAGGATAGGTTAGGTTAGGTCAGATCAGGTCAGGACAGGTTTTGTCAGGTTAGGCTCGGAGATGTCAAGTCAGGAGGGGTCAGGCCAGGTCGGTCAGGCGACGTCCGGCTAGGATAGGTTTTACAAAGTTAGGATAGGTTAGGTTAGGTCAGATCAGGTCAGGACAGGTTTTGTCAGGTTAGGCTCGGAGATGTCAAGTCAGGAGGGGTCAGGCCAGGTCGGTCAGGCGACGTCCGGCTAGGATAGGTTTTACAAAGTTAGGATAGGTTAGGTTAGGTCAGATCAGGTCAGGACAGGTTTTGTCAGGTTAGGCTCGGAGATGTCAAGTCAGGAGGGGTCAGGCCAGGTCGGTCAGGCGACGTCCGGCTAGGATAGGTTTTACAAAGTTAGGATAGGTTAGGTTAGGTCAGATCAGGTCAGGACAGGTTTTGTCAGGTTAGGCTCGGAGATGTCAAGTCAGGAGGGGTCAGGCCAGGTCGGTCAGGCGACGTCCGGCTAGGATAGGTTTTACAAAGTTAGGATAGGTTAGGTTAGGTCAGATCAGGTCAGGACAGGTTTTGTCAGGTTAGGCTCGGAGATGTCAAGTCAGGAGGGGTCAGGCCAGGTCGGTCAGGCGACGTCCGGCTAGGATAGGTTTTACAAAGTTAGGATAGGTTAGGTTAGGTCAGATCAGGTCAGGACAGGTTTTGTCAGGTTAGGCTCGGAGATGTCAAGTCAGGAGGGGTCAGGCCAGGTCGGTCAGGCGACGTCCGGCTAGGATAGGTTTTACAAAGTTAGGATAGGTTAGGTTAGGTCAGATCAGGTCAGGACAGGTTTTGTCAGGTTAGGCTCGGAGATGTCAAGTCAGGAGGGGTCAGGCCAGGTCGGTCAGGCGACGTCCGGCTAGGATAGGTTTTACAAAGTTAGGATAGGTTAGGTTAGGTCAGATCAGGTCAGGACAGGTTTTGTCAGGTTAGGCTCGGAGATGTCAAGTCAGGAGGGGTCAGGCCAGGTCGGTCAGGCGACGTCCGGCTAGGATAGGTTTTACAAAGTTAGGATAGGTTAGGTTAGGTCAGATCAGGTCAGGACAGGTTTTGTCAGGTTAGGCTCGGAGATGTCAAGTCAGGAGGGGTCAGGCCAGGTCGGTCAGGCGACGTCCGGCTAGGATAGGTTTTACAAAGTTAGGATAGGTTAGGTTAGGTCAGATCAGGTCAGGACAGGTTTTGTCAGGTTAGGCTCGGAGATGTCAAGTCAGGAGGGGTCAGGCCAGGTCGGTCAGGCGACGTCCGGCTAGGATAGGTTTTACAAAGTTAGGATAGGTTAGGTTAGGTTAGGTTAGGTTAGGTCAGATTAGGTCAGGTCTGATCTGGTCAGGTGTGGTCAGGTCATGTCAGGTCAGGACAGATCAGGTGTGGTCAGTCAGTTCACGTCAGGTCAGGG
>NW_016944491.1:0-1513 GCF_001483705.2 Eufriesea mexicana | reverse complement strand
AAAATTCAATTTTATTGTCATTTTCGACTAATATCGTGGTGAAATGACTTCCATGCATAAGTACGGAGGAAGGATCCTTTTGGAGTGCTATTGGAATTGCAATGTCGTAGAATCTGGCCGGAATATTCAATTTTATTGACATTTTCGAATATTATAGTGGTGCGCTACCTTTCTTGCATAAATAAGGAGGAAATATTCCTTTGGCGTGCTAAAACCGTTGCAATGATATGGAATGTGCCTTGCAGATTGAATTTTATTGACATTTTCCACTAATATTGTGGTGAACCGTCTTTCTTGCGTAAATAAGGCGGAAATATTCGACTGGCGTGATATTGCCATTGCAATGCCGAAGAATCCTGCTGGGAAATTCAATTTTATTGACAGTTTCCTCTAATATAGTGGTGAGCTATCTTTCTTGCGTCAACAAGGAGGATAGATTCTATTGGCGTGCAACAGCCATTGCAATGCTATACAATCGTCCTGGATATTTAAATTTTGATGTCATTTTCTACTAATATCGTAGTCAGCTAACTTCCTTCCCTAAGTAAGGAGGAAAGGTCCCTCTGGAGTGCTATAGCCATTGCAATGCAGTAGAAACGGGTCGGAAAACTCAATTTTATTGACATTTTTGACTAATATCGTGGAGAGATAACTATCCTGCACAAATAAGGAGGAAAGATTCTATTGGAGCGCTATATCCTTTGCATTGCTCTGGATTCTGTCTGGAAAGTTCAGTTTTATTGACAGCTTCGACTAATATTGTGGTGAGCTGCCTTTCTTGCGTAAGTGAGGAGGAAAGTTTCTACTGGTCTGCTATAGCCATTGCAATGATATAGATTGTGCCAGGCATATTCAATTTATTGACATTTTCGACTAATATCGAGATGAGCTAACTTTCTTCCATAAATAAGGAGGAAAGATTCTATTGGCATGCTATAGCCATTTCGATACGATAGAATCTGGCTGGAAAGTTCAATATTATTGACAGTTTCGACTATTATCGTGGTGAGCTAACTTTCTTGCATAAATAAGCAGGAGAGATTCTACAGGCGTGCTATAAACATTGCAATGCTCTAGAATCGTCCTGGAAAATTCAATTTTATTGTCATTTTCGACAAATACCGTGGTGAAATGACTTCCATGCATGAGTAAGGAGGAAGGATCCTTATGGAGTGCTATTGGGATTGCAATGTCGTAGAATCTTGCTGGACAATTCAATCTTATTGACATTTTTGACTAATATCGTGGAAAGCTAACTTTCTTGCATAAACAAGGTGGAACGAATCTATTGGCGGGATATAGCCATTTCAATACTCTAGAATCTGGATTGAAAATTCAATTTTATTGACAGTTTCGACTAATATCGTGGTGAGCTAGCTTTCTTGCATGAATAAGGAGGAGAGATTCTACTGGCGTGCTATAAACATTGCAATGCTATAGAATCGTCTTGGAAAATTCAATTTTATTGTCATTTTCGACTAATATCGTGGTGAAATGACTTCCATGCATAAGT
>NW_016944490.1:0-945 GCF_001483705.2 Eufriesea mexicana | reverse complement strand
CGGCATGTTAGGTTGTGTTATCTTACGTTCGGCTATGTTACGGTTGGTCAGGTTAGGACAGTGAAGCTTTGACTTTTGTGCGTTACGTGCGTTACACTGCGATTGTATGGATCTGTGCAATCTACTCTCCTCTAATATGTACCGATTGTCTCTGGGGAGGCCAGCCTTAGTGGTAGCGGCACGTCAGGTAGAGTTAGATTATGTTTGGTTAAGTTAGTTTAGGTCCTGGCTAGGTTAAGGTAGGATTGACATTTGTGCCATAAGTTGCAAAGTGGCTGATTTCTGCGCTCTACTGCGCTCTTCAGTATTCTTCTTGGCTCTGGGGAGACCAGCAATGCTTGTCTCGGCTCGTTTGGTCGAGTTCGAGTATGCCTGGTTGGGTTAGGGTAGCTTTGAATTTTGTGCCCTACACTGCAGTTCGAGCGCTTTCTGCGCCCTACTGTGCTGTAATATATTTTGTTTCACTATTTGGATGTCAGCAATAGTGGTCTCGGCACGTTAGGTTGAGTTAGTCTTCGCTCGGTTTGGTTAGGTTAGTCCAGGTTAGGTTGGTGTACCTTTGACTCTTACACTCTACATGGCAATACGGTGTATTGCTGCGCTCTACTGTCATCTAGTACATTTTGGTTGCCACTGCGGAGTCCAGCAATTGTGGTTTCGTCACGTAAGTTTGAGTTAGGTTACGTATGGCTATTCTATGTTTATTTAAGTTAGGATTGGTTGGGTTGATTTTCGAGCTATTCACTGTTATTCGGAGGAGTTCTGCGCCCCATATTGCCCTAATACTCTCTGCTTGACCCTGCGGATTGCAGTAATAGTGGTTTCTGCATGTCAGTTTGTGTTATACTACGTTTCTTCTGATTTGGTTACGCAAGTTTCGGATAGGATTCCTTTGACCTTCGAAGTATACTCTACTATTCGGTGGATTTCCGCGCCCTACTATAC
>NW_016944489.1:0-253 GCF_001483705.2 Eufriesea mexicana | reverse complement strand
TAGGCCTATTCAAGGTCTATAATCTGTTATAGCTTGGTGAATAGATCGCCATCCGCCTTCAATACATTGGCAAGTACAGACATCTACTGGTCAGAAAATAGGTCTATTCAAAATTTAAAATCTGTTATATCTTGGTGAACAGATGGCCGAGCGCCTTCAGCCGAATGGCAAGTACAGCCATCTACTTGCTAGAGAATAGGTCTATTCAAGATCTATAATCTGTTATAGCTTGGTGAATACATCGCCTAACGCC
>NW_016944488.1:0-1308 GCF_001483705.2 Eufriesea mexicana | reverse complement strand
GTGAGCTAGCTTTCTTGCACAATCAAGGAGGAATGATTATATTGGCAAGCTATAACCATTTCAGTGATATAGAATCTGGATGGAAAATTCAATTTTATTGACAATTTCGAATAATATTGTTGTGAGCTAACTTTCTTGCATAAATAAGGAGGAAAGATTCTATTGGCGTGCTATTGCCGTTGGAATGCCCAAGGGTCTGGTTGGATAATCAATTTTATTGACAATTTCGAATAATATTGTTGTGAGCTAACTTTCTTGCATAAATAAGGCGGAAAGATTCTATTGGCGTGCTATTGCCGTTGGAATGCCCAAGGGTCTGGTTGGATAATCAATTTTATTGACATTTTCGACCGATATGGTCGTGAGCTAACTTTCTTCCATATATCAGGAGGAAAGATTCTATTGGCATGCCATAGGCATTGCAATGCTATAGAATCTTGCTGGAAAATTCTATTTTATTGGCATTTTCGACTAATATCGTGGCGAGCCAGCTTCCTTGCATAAGTATGGAGGGAAGATCCTTTTGGCGTGCGATACCCATTGCAATGCTGCAGAATCGGGCTGGAAAGTTCAAGTTTATTGACATTTTCGTCTTTTATCGTGGTGAGCCAGCTTCCTGGCATAAGTATGGAGGAAAGATACTTTTTGCGTGCTATGGCCGTTGCAATGCTGCAGGATCGGGCTGGAAAGTTCAATTTTATTGACATTTTCGACTAATATGGTGGTGAGATAGCTTCCTGGCATAAGTATGGGGGAAAGATCCTTTTGGCGTAGTATAGCCATTGCAATGCTGTAGAATGTGGCCAGAAAATTCAATTTTATTGACATTTTCGTCTAATATTGTGGTGAGCTACCTTTCTTGCAAAAATAAGGGGGAAAGATTCAACTGGCGTGCTATAGCCATTGCTATGATATTGAATGTGCCTGGCAGGTTCAATTTTATTGTCATTTTCGACTAATATCGTGGTTAACTATCTTGCTTGCCTAAATAATTAAATAAGGGGGAAAGATTCTACTGGCGTGCTATAGCCATTGCAATGATATTGAATGTGCCTGACAGATTCAATTTAATTGACATTTTCGACAAATATCGTGGTGAGCTTTCCTTCTTCCATATATCAGGAGGAAGGATTCTGTTGGCATGCTATAAGCATTGCAGTGCTATATAATCTTGCTGGAAAATTCAATTTAATTGACATTTTCGACTAATATGGTGGTGAGCTAGCTTCCTGGCATAAATATGGGGGAAAGATCCTTTTGGCGTACTATAGCCATTGCAATGCTGTAGAATGTGGCCAGAAAATTCAA
>NW_016944487.1:0-232 GCF_001483705.2 Eufriesea mexicana | reverse complement strand
ACATTTTATACCATGGTGAATAGATCGCATAACGCCTCCAATTCAATGGCAAGTACAGCCATCAACTTGCCTGAGAATAGGCCCTATTCAAAATCCATAATCTGTTATAGCTTGGTCAACAGGTCGCCTAACGTCTGCAACCAATGGCATGTACAGCCATCTACTTGAAAGAGATTAGGTCTAATAAAAATCTATAACCTCCTACAGCTTGGTCAATAGATCGCCTAACGCC
>NW_016944486.1:0-2229 GCF_001483705.2 Eufriesea mexicana | reverse complement strand
ACCGGACGGTACTAGATCACAGAATACCGCAGAAACTTAGCATACAGCAGTGTATAGCACAAAAGTCAAAGCTATCCAAACCAAACCCAAACAAACGTAACGTAATAAAACGTAGCCTAACTCTTCCTAACGTACCGAGACCAATATTGCTTCCCTCCTCAGAGCCCAGCAGAACATAGTAGAGCACAGTAGAGCGCAGGCATCCGTCGCACTGAAGTGTAATGCACAAAAGTCGAAGACATCCTAACCGAACCGGATACAACCTGACCTAACCGAACGTAGCATAACTCAACCTAACGTGACGAGAGCACCATTGCTTGCCACCGCAGCGTCAATCAGGGCATATTAAAGCACAGTAGGGCGCAGAAATCCACCGAATAGCAATGTATAGCACAAAAGCCGTAGGAACCCTTTCTTAACCTAACCTAACGTAACATAAGTGGACGTAACGTAGCCTAACCTAACGCGCACCGACGATGCTGCTGGCCTCACGAGGGCTGCGGAGATTATGGCAGAGCAATGTGGAAGGCTGATATCGTCCGAGTAGCAGTGTGTAGCGCAAAAGACATAGCCATCCTAACCGAAGGTAGCAAAACCTGACCTAACCAAACGTAACATAACTCAAGATAACGCGCCGAGAGTGCTACTCGTGGCGCCCACACAGACAAGCTGAGAGCGATAGCGCACAGAAGAGCGCACAAGTCAACAGAACAGCAGTGTGTGGCACAAGACTCAAAGCCATTATAACCTAACACTACGCAACCTAACCTAGCCAAACGTAATATAACTCAATCTAACGTGGCGCGACAACTACTGGTGTCCTCCCCAAATTCCAGCGCACCAAATTTGAGCGCAGTACAGCGTAGAAATCCTCCGAAAAGCGGTGTATAGCGCAACAGTCGAAGCTATCATCTACTATCCTAACCAATAGTAACGTTACCAAACGTAGCCCACAAACCCTATCGTGCCTCGACCAATTTTTCTGGCCTCCCCAGAGCCGAGCAGAATATAGCAGAGCTCCGTACAGCGCAGAAAGCCGCCATGCAGCAATGTATAGCACAAAATTCAAAGATACCTTAACCTAACCGGACCTAACCTAACCTAACCCAACGTAGAATAACTAAACCTAACGTGTCGCGACCAATATTGCTGGCTTCCCCACAGACAGGCAGAATATCGTAGAGCACAGTAGAGCACAGAAGCCCATGGAATATCAGCATTGAGCACATATGTGAAAGCCACCCTTACCTAACCCAACACAACCTCACATAACGAAATGTAAATTAACTCCGCCTAACGTGCCGCGGTCACAATTGCTGGCCTCCACTGAGCCAAGCAGAGCATTATATAGGAGAGCAGAGCCCAGAATTCCGTAAGGACGCGGTGTACGGCAGAAGAGTCGAAGCGACCCAAACCTATCCCAGGCCAACATAACCTAACCAAACGTACCCTAACACAGACTAACGTGTCGAGAACACTATCGCTGGCCTCCCCAGCGGCAAGCGGAATATACAAGACCGCAGTACAGCGCAGAAATCCACCGCATTGCAGTGTGTAGCGCAAAAGTCAAAGATACCATAACACACAATGACATAACCTAATCTAACAAAGCGTAGTTTAACTCAACGTAACGTGCCACGACCTCTAGTGAAGGCCTCCGTGGAGAACAGCAAAGCATATTAGAGCACAGCAGAGCGCGGCCATCCACCGAATAGCAGTGTATTGCATGCATGTATAAGTTCACCTGACCGAGTGTAACCTAAGCTATGCAAACCAAACGTAACCTAACTCATCCTAACGGACCGAGACTACTATTGCTAGCCTCCCGAGAGGCAAGGAGGATATGCTAGAGCGCAGCAGAGCGCAGAAATCCACAGCATTGCAGAGTATAGCACAAAACTCAAGAATACCCTGAACTTATATGTCCTAGCCTAACCGACCCAAACGTAGTGTAACTCGACTTATCGTGACGAGACCAATATTTCTGGCCATCCCAGAGCCAGGCAGAGCATATTAGAGCTCATTAGAGCGCAGAAATCCACCGAACAGCTGTGAATAGCAAAGAAATCGAGGTAACCGTCCCCAACATGGCCAAACGTAACATATCCAAACGTAGCCTATCTAAACCTAACAAGGCCAAAACACAAATGCTGACCGCCACAGAGACAAGCAGAATGTACTAGAGCAAAGTAGAGTGCAGAAATCCACCGCTTCGCGGTGAATGGCAAA
>NW_016944485.1:0-277 GCF_001483705.2 Eufriesea mexicana | reverse complement strand
GAATAAAATTGAATTTTCCAGCCAGATTCTATAGCATTACCATGGCTATAGCACGCCAATGGTATATTTCACCCTTATTTATGCAAGAAAGCTAGTTCACCACGATATCAGTCGAAAATGTCAATAAAAATAGATTTTTCAACCAGATTCTATAGCAACGCTACGGCTGTAGCACGTCAATAGGATATTTCTTCCTTATTTATGGAGGAAACTCAGCTCACCACGATACTAGTCGAAAATGTCAATATAATTGAATATTCCAGCCAGGTTCTGTAGG
>NW_016944484.1:0-866 GCF_001483705.2 Eufriesea mexicana | reverse complement strand
TAGACTGGGTTTGTTTGGGTTAGGTTGGGATATCTTTGACTTTCGTGCTATACACTGCCACTCAATGCACCTCCGCGCTCTACTCTCCTCTAGTATGCACTGCATGGCTGTGGAGATGCCAGCAATCGATGGTTAGTCGCGATAGGATGTGGTTGGTTACGTTCGATAAGGTTAGGTTAGGCCAGAATATGTTAGGATATCTTCTACTTTCTTCTATACACTGCTAATCGGGCGTTATCACTGTACCGCATTGCTCCGCTTTACTCTGCTTAGGTCTCGTGAGGCCAGCAGCGTCTTTCGTAGCACGTCATGTTGGGTTACGTTACGTCTGCTTATGTTAAGTTTGGTTGGGTTGGGGGACGGTAGATTTGACTTTTGCGCTGTACACTGCTATTCGGTGAATTTCTGCTCCCTACTGCGACCTAATATTCCCTGCTTCACGCTGGGAATGCCAGAAATGTTAGCCGCGGCTGATTACGTTGAGTTAGGTTTCGTTTGGTCATGTTATGTTTGTTTCCATTTGGTTTGGATGCCTTTGACTTTCGCATCATACACTGCCGTTCTATGGATCTCTGCGTTCTACTCTCCCATAGTATGCCCTGATTGGCGGTGGAGATGCCAGAAATAGTGGGCTAGGCACGTTAGGCTGGGGTTGACTACGTTTGGCTTGGTTATGTTTGGTCAGGTTTGGTAGGATATCTTCTTCCTTTCTGCTCTGCACTGCAATGCGGCCGATTTCTGCGGTTTACTGTGATCTAGTATACTCTGCTGGCTCCGGAGAGGTCAGCAAACGAGGTGTAGGTACGTTAGTTTGAGTTAAGTTAGGTTTGGTTACGTCACGTTTGGTTAAGTTAGGATAAGGTAAC
>NW_016944483.1:0-346 GCF_001483705.2 Eufriesea mexicana | reverse complement strand
TATAACACAAAAGTCTACCCCATCCCAACTAAACGTAACCTAACCTAATCCAACCAAATGTAACTTAACTGAACCTATCGTACCACGATCGCTACTGCTCGACCGTGCAGATACGAGCAGAGTTTAGTAAAGCACAGTAGGGCGCAGAAATCCACCAAATAGCCATGTGTCGCAAGAAAGTCAAAGGTAACCATACCTAACCATACATAACCTGACCTAACCAAACGCGGAACCACTGAACCAAACGAGCCGCGACCACTCTTGCTGCGTTCCTCGGCGGCAAGCAGAATATGATAGAGCAGAGTAGAGCACACAGATCCATGGGATATCACGGCTAACCACTCGT
>NW_016944482.1:0-452 GCF_001483705.2 Eufriesea mexicana | reverse complement strand
TGGATTGGTGGATGGATGTATGAGTGGAAGGATGTATGGATCGATGGATGTATGGATGGGTGGTTGATTGGATGTATGGTTGTATGGGAGTATGTATGTATGTATGGATGTATGTAAGGGTGTATGTATGCATGTATGTATGGTTGTGTACGGGAGTATGTATGGAAGTATGTATTGATGTATGTATGGATGTATGGATGGATGTATGAACGGATATCATTATGGATGTATGGATGCATGTATGGAAGGTCGTATGTATGGATGCATGTATTAATGGATGTGTGGATGCCTGTACGGATGTATGTATGGATATATCTATGGATGTATGTATGGGCGTGTGTATGGATGTATGTATGGATGTGTGAATGGATGGTTATAAGGTTGGACGTATTTATGGATGTATGGATGTGTGGATGTATGTATGTTCGAATGTATGGATGTATGGATGTACA
>NW_016944481.1:6163-8035 GCF_001483705.2 Eufriesea mexicana | reverse complement strand
TATACGTGGTACCAGGACCGTATGCCCTTGCACTTGAATACTTTATTACTTCCAAATAAGACTAACTATGAAAATATAAAAATGATAACCATGGTACCGAGCTGCAACTACTATGAACTAACTATTGGGAAATAGCATTTGCTATTTAATCATTAAACAGCAAATTAGATTTGCGGTCAAAGTATATATGAATTATTTAGTACACTGTTAATAGCAAATTACTCAGAGACTGAATTTTTGATAAACATAGATAGAACGAAAATAACTTACAACATTTAGTTATAAATTTCTCATATCACTGGGTAATTGAATTTGATAAGGGAATATATATCTCCAGGTAACGCTGTCCAATAAATTTTAACTTCTCCTCAAGTCTGTGATATGCATTTGGTAATTCTCTTAGGGTTTACATTATCATGGATGAATGCGTAATCTAAGTTGCTCTAGCATCCTCAGATTTAAGAGGAATGTATATATACAAGAATAAGCAGTAGGAACAGTAGGATTTTCATTCCTGTCTTAGAGGTCAAATGAGAGTATCCCATGTTAATCAATGCCTGTAATTAATATTATTATTGCATCTAAATAATTATAAATATATATCAGATATTAGAAATAACTCTCCGAGCATTATTCATACGAATATTCTTAGATTTTTATGAAACGTTTAATATATGATACGCATTTGCTTCACAATGGAGAATTCTTTACATTTCACTGAAGAAGAAACCATCAAGAAACAATATTAGAATGAAGGTCAGTATTGGTATACCGGTAAAGTATACATGTTCAAACTGGAAAGCATGCATATAAAAAGTAGTACGGCTAATTTGACGCAACGATGTGTACGAGAGAACACCTTAATTTAGAAAACCCGTAAATGGTATTACTAGTTTTGTATAAATCATTGTATTTATTGTTAACACTCAATCTGCATTGCTAATAGCAAATAACCCGAATCTTAAATTTACAGTATAAATGGAAAAAGGTAAGAAAATATCGACTACTTTGGGGAAAAAGTAATTATTGACCAAATCGGCAAAATTCGAGAATCCTCGGCCGATTTCTGAAACCAATTGAGGCTCATATAAAAGGGGCACCTCGCGACACCGCATGTTCTTGCCGAGTGGTTCTCGGTCAATGTACCTCGGGGTCCGTACCAGGCACTTCCGCGACTTCACCAGTGGGACCTAGGCGACCTACCCTAGTGTCAGATTTGGGCAAGTTTGTTTTGGTAAATAAATCTTTATACAGTCTTCTTTCGGCTTTATATTCTCGTTTCGAAATAGAAATATCGTTGTTGCCTTTAATACGTCTCATCGTACCACTTTCTAGTCTGCACTCTCCCAAGACTAATCTACATACTTACTTTAGATGTTTATTTACTGAATTCGCAGGTTTGAACACGATTTCAGTTGTCGTCCTTACCTCCGTATAGTAACTTCTAAAATTTCGAGGATTTCGTTGGCGGAGTGGTTGGTCGTGGCATTGGGTTGGGTTGGTGTCAAGGTGGAGATGAATGGCGATCATTGCCTAGATATTCTGGCTAGTCGATAGCCTTTGTCTTCTCAACATGTACAGCACACCCTAACTTGTTTTATTTCATAATCTACCTATTCCTCTTTCTGAGTTACTTCATCGTCGGTTTGTTATCATGAATTCGGATTTATTTCATCGACGAGCTGTTTCTGTCGCATTGATGGATTAATCCATCCATTTCCTTAACAATGACGGTTTCTATTCGTCCCGCCTCTATTTCCTTTCGCGTAACTAATACGTTTTCCCTTGGGTTTATATTTAAACTGACATATTCCCCACTCAGTTTTCAGGTTTCCCAAGATTTTATCTGGAAGGCATCTTTGGACGACGAGG
>NW_016944481.1:0-5918 GCF_001483705.2 Eufriesea mexicana | reverse complement strand
ATGTTCCAGCAGCCCTAGTCATACGCTGCTGGGGTATAGGACTGTAGTTGGCCCAGCATGTGTCTACGGTTATAACAATTGGGATGATTAATTTCTACGCCTTGCGGCAGGGGCACGTAATATCTGTCCGTCTGCAAGGCCTCACTGGACACTCGTTGCTGCTCCAGGAGCTTCATTGGTACGTGTACTATACTTTTTCACGTCAAAGTCATGGCAAGTCGGCAATGGTTGAGGTCGGCTAGGCCTGATCGTGATTCTGAATATGAAGTTTTCTTGTACGCAGGGATGCGATTCGTATGCTAGCAGGTCTCTTGAAAATTCTCCAACTCGTTCAGGCGATTACAATTTAGCCTTTCTTTGCTGGAGCATTTCATATCTGCTTCCCAAAATTTTTGGGAATATGGAAATATTATATTCTGCTGAAATGTAGTATATTCTTGTTGCATCAGTAGAGCATAAATTTTAATATTCACATCCGAAGCGCTATTTGCAAGACACGAAATGTAATATAGTGTCATTAGCTTCATTTTAACTTCTTTCGCTCCAAGTTAGGTTAGATTTCTTTAAACATATATCGCCAGCAGTCTACTCCGACAGTGCGCACGTTGGGTCTCGATGCGTAGCCACCTGCATGATGTGAGTACTGGTAATTGGTATCGTCTTCCAAAGAGCAATTTTGGGAAACAATGCCAAACTTAGAGCTACGAACAAAATCTACGACATTTACTATCCATCGGAAATTTTATATGTTCTTCTTGAGCTTTGAAAATATAAAGCGAACAGCAATTATTCTAATGGAATCTAAACTATGAGATTAAATTTGGCATATGTTCCACAGTAATTATTTTATCAACAGGAGGTCAACAATGACAGACATGACTCTAACTAGGTTTCGGAGAATGTCATAATAGGCATTTCATCTTATATTACATGTAAACTACGAAGATACTTATCAAATTGAATTTTAAATGGAGCCTACAGCTTATGAATTGAAAATTTATGATCTAATGCTCTTGTTCAACCTATTGTGCGACATGGTACCCAGGTCTCAAATTAATATCGGCATTATTAATTTAATATTATTACTTACATAATTGGAACTAGGCCCTCGACTAATTATGCACAGTATTGAATTTTCAGCAACATAAATTAATTACAAAGCTAGTATTTTAGAGCAATTAATGCCAGTATGCCTCTGTTTTGTTCCAATAGCCGAGAGCGCTTTCTGAGACACTTTCACTAAGTTTAGGGTCATTGCGTTAGGCCGGATAACACAAAAATCAAGCCAAAATCCGATTCTTGTAAAGGTTGGTATTAGCGTACCAAAAACTTTATTAAAATTGTGAACCACGACCCACGAATTTCAATTCCATTTCTGTTCCCTAGACTTAGACCTTTGTAGTCGGTTTTAACTGTTATCGAATTTAATCACGGCATTCCATTGTTAATAATCCTGTGTAGACTTTAGAATTTTCTATCTATAAAATCGTCACACACCTCCACCTTCTAATTTATGAAGCTCAATTAACGTAGATTTTCAATGGCACAAGTATTCATCATACCTTTACGCGAACCTGCATTATACATCATAGCCTCTGCCACACTCGTGTGGCAAAACTACGCGCTTCGTATGGCTGTCCGAATTTGAAACTTGTACAGTGATCGTGTTAAACGGAATTGACAATCCATTTAACAATTTCGATGCATGTTTTCGAATTAATCAGCGAACACCAAGTTTAACATAATTCTCAATACTTGCCGAACGCTATATTTCGAGGCAAAGGTATCTCTGCTTTCATTTCATGTTCCTAAACCAATTACCCATTAACACTCCTGGAACTTTACTTCATTCTTCGCTGAATCTGACAAGACAAATCATTTCTAAGAATTTATATTTATAAATTAATTACCTGATATACTTCGTCAAAAACACTCACTCGTACTCTCTACAGACTCCAGAGATAGCTCACCAATGACAAGGACAATAAAACACATATGAACAGTACAGATATCAATTGGGACAAGGTGAATTGGTATAGATACACTGTCTTAGCAATTGCCGATGGTATGCAGTTGCTTATTGCAAAATAAACGCCGTAACGCACACTTTCCATCCTGCAGACGTAGCTTTTCGAAGGTTACCGGGAGAACGAGGGTCGAATATTCAAGGCCCAGGTCTGTGGGGAATCCATGGGTAACGCGATGGACCATTAGCATGAGCATATATGGTCATGCTAACCTTTGGTTGGGATCGAAGGAAATTGCCGTTTGATGGAGATGTAGAGTTAAGTGTCGAACTCCAACAGGTTCGTAATACTGCAATACTGTGTTCAGCGTTGTAGTAAAACGAGTAATAATTCTTAACATTACTGTCATTCTCAAATATTTATGTTGTTGTTGCCAATAAATATTACCACTGTTCAACATCTGTATTAATATAGATCTTTATTCGATCGAGATCTGTTGTGTATGCTCCTATAGTTACATTATACCGATTTAAACCTTTGCGATCGAGGGGCGCACTTCAGTCGCCATTTGATAAAACTTTGAAGCTCGATATTCATAAACATGTCAAGATCCAAATATTGTAACGGTGTGCGAGGTATTGAAGTCGAACAACTTGCAACAATCTTTGTTGGAGTTTCGAAGATAGACGGAACTAGAAAGTTAAACTTGGAAAACAGCAGCAGGTGTGTGAGAAAGCAGAGGGGTTGCGAAGACACACCCTACCACGTATGTGGATTAAAGGCGAAAATATGTTTTGTAAGCAAGAGGTGACCAGGAACCTAGATTACGAAACGAATACTCCTCACCTTCAGCAAACATGGACTCTAAAATAGTATGACTGAAGTACGTGCATAATTTGCTTGCTATGGCACCTGAGGATTACCTCCCAGATGTATTCCTAACCACTCCATATGCATTATCAAGTTTGATACAATTCTCAACTTCCACAGTGCCGCGATATCACAGCTCTCTCTAAATTCCTCAGAGATCAAAGGGATATTCGCTCCATCTTCCATCTTTTCTTCGAAAATTTCACATTTTCTCCCTGTCCACAACCTCACTGCTGTATTTATGACTGTGATGGCTTCCGCCGTACCCAATCTATCGATATTTCGACACTAACGTCTCTGGAGTTCACCGACAGATGACGTACCGGCTCGGAAAGGTTCTTGGAATGGATGGAACGTGGATGAAGCGTAATATCTGAACGAGTGCGTCGTTACTCACGAAGGACACAATGTCGGCCAAAATAAGCTGAAGTTCACCGGCATAAATACAGCTTTCCCTTCCTCCGTGCAGCCACCAAACGCAGGATACTTTTCCACACTTCCTTTTCCCCTCTTCTGATCCGTGCTCTTTCCACTTCGAATTGACGTAGCCGGGCTCGTCAGGGGTGGCTTGGTCGACGTGCTTCCGGACGGAGCTACATCTAAAAACGTCCACCGATTGCACCATTGACGACAGTAATTAGACAGGGCCCAGAGAGAATTTGCTGGATCTCATAGTCACGGAGGACTTTATCCCAGGACCTGTTTCCTGTCGTTCAGCTATGATTTCAGCAAGACGTTTGGCGACTTCAGTAGCGAATTTTGGTAAAGGTTTGCTTGTAATATTGCCGAATATTGCGAAGAGCTTATTGGTCATTTTTGGTAGAAAATTGTTTAAAATTTTGACGTATACCTTGGTCAATTAATTGGAAATCTTTGGATGATGTTGGTTCAAAGTTAGGCCTCAATACTTTAGTGAAACATTGATATTCACTGATGTAATGATCATTGTAGGGAATATACCTAATTCGCGACTTATTGCACTTTTTAAGCTGTGAAGCTATTATTTCCGTTAAAATAGTTACGTATAGGGCAATTAATATTACGACACATTGAACTCGTTTGTTTGAGTATATTCGTGCGCGTTTGATGGCACGATTTAAACGAATTCTGGCAATAACTGGATATAGAGTACGCTATTGATTCGATGGAATACAGAATCGAACGCTTTACACGCAATCTGCACTTACACGTGGGTCGTATTGCTTTCAGCGAAAAAATGAGCTGCACTTATTGGTTATGATTATGTAAATGATTGACCTATATTTTTAGGAGACCATGCTTCTACCTATGTTTAAAGCGTATTCTCAGTTCACGGGTATTAGCCAAGCTTCGGTGCATCAGTTTTGGAATCAACTTAATTTCAATTTTAAGCAGAGTAATTCATTATTTGGAAGCTAATCCTTTTGTTTCTATACCACTAGTAATCGGAATAATTATAGTTTTTAACGCGCCATTATATATATATGTATTCATGGTTTACATTTTGTGGCAATACTAGGATGACAGAGGGAATGTCAATTATCTCTCGAGACAGTAAGCATTAACAATGGAGTGCAGAGTACATCCACCACCGCAACAAATGTAGCAGATGTTTCAGCTTTGTTCAGAAGTGACTTAAATTCAACAGCCATTCAGGTATAATGAATGCATAGATCAGTTGCGGCTATAGACATTTACAACTTACATTACAAAACCGTGTACACCGACCAATAGAGCTCTTGGGCAGCCGTTGCATTCATCGGTCACTGACGACTTAAATGCGACAGGATTCCTACAATAATCGAATAATGTGTCAGCTGTAGTTGGAGATAGTGACTACTGAAAAAACAGAAACGGGTATACCAATTTTCGTATTACTACAACCACTCTATCATACCATTCTATGATAATATGGTTTACACTACTGTTTTAGAAAGATCAAAGAATATCTTAAATAACGTGGAGTATATTGGCAATTGAAAATGCTGTACTGACTGTAGCAATATGCAAAACAGTATAGACGTTGTACTAATCAATTTATTGATCACCTAAGTTCTTCAGCAATTGTTGTATGATTAGTGGAGAGAGAAATTGTCCCGGGAGACATTGACATATGTCAATACACTACAGAGTACAGCAAGCAAGGGAGCACTGAACCAGTCTTATTAACCTGTTCACTGATGTTTTATATTCCATAGCAGTCCTAGAGTGACAAAAGTGAGTTCCATTATCGCTCGAGATGTTAGCAAGTGGCAACGCAGTACTGAGTACAGCCAAAGTCACAATTCTGTAACCGTTGGGCTAATTTGTTACTGATTATTTAAATTCAACAGCAATTCTGGCATAATCAATATATTGACCAGTTATGTCTAGAGTCGAATACAATTGGCAGAATGGCGCTTATTACATCCACCAACAGAGCTCTGTAACCGTTACACTAATCTGTTCATTAATGACATAGTCAGCACAGCAATTGAAGAAAGATCAATGGATAGATCAAATATATGTACTGCTGTTGGCAAATAACAAGAGAGTTCCGAGCTTATCGATCTAAACATTAATATGGCCATTGAACTAGTCTATTCGCTGATCATTTAAGTTCTTTAGCGGGTTTCGAATGATAGATGTATATGACAATTTTCGCTGGAGACATTGACATATGTCCATACAGTACTGAGTATAGCCATTAGCAGAGCACTCTGGTAGCTTGGTTAATATTTTCACTGGCGATTCAAATCCTATAGCAATTCTAGAATGACAAAAGTCATATCCATTGTATCTCAAGATATTAGCAACTTCCAAAACTGTGCTGTGTGTGTATGTGCATGTGTTGTACTGTAGCCGCTGGATTAATTCCTTCACTGATGGTTTAGAGTCATCAAGATTGCCAGGATAATTAATTTACAGAACAGATATGGCCAGAGGTACTAACAATAGACAATACGGTACTTAGTACATCCACCAACACAACACTGCAGCGACTTGATAAATATGTTCACTGATCAATTAAATTCCACAGTTTTTCATGTATAATCAATCAATAGGTCAGTTATTGCTAGAGATATTTATAGTTTTCAGTACTGTGCTTAGTAAATCCGCCAA
>NW_016944480.1:0-9923 GCF_001483705.2 Eufriesea mexicana | reverse complement strand
CCAAACATGTCCAGGGCGCACAATTGCATTGAGCACCAAAATGCAACAGAGGACGGCAGAGTATACCTAGGCACTAAATACAAATGAATAGCACCTTTGACATTGGATTAACCTATTCGATGATCACAAAGTACAATAGCAATTTCAGAATTATCAAAGGACAGGTCAATTATGGCAAGAGATAATGGCATATGAATATACAGTAATGGCTGTAGCCATCTACACTGTATTATTTGCATAAGTATAACATACTTACTGGTCATCCAAATTCTATGACGACGATAGAATGACGAAGGTGTAAATCAATTGTCGCCAGAGATATCAACAATTGGCAACGCGGAAGTGGGTGTATCTGCCTACAAAAGTATATAGCCATTTTATTAACGTACACGCTGACCATCTAAATTCCATAGCAATACTAGAATGGCCAAAGGATTGACCAATTATCACCACAGGTATTAAGAATTGAAGATAAAACGCTGAGCGTAACCACCTACACTGTACTATTTTCATTTGAGTAATCTCCTTAATGAGCATATAAATTGTACAAAAAAATTACTGAACGATCAATGCACAGATAAATAATTGTTAGAGAAGGTAACAGTTAACAATGCGGTACTCAGTATGACCATCAGTTCCTGTAGCCGTTGGATAAATCTGTCCACTGATAATACATTTTCCACCGATATTACACAACTACCAGAGGATGTTTCACATATTTCTAGAGATATAAACAAGTGACAATACAGTACTGAGTATAGACATCTTCTCAGTGCCATTGTAATTGCTATAATCTATTCGCAGATAACCTTAATTCTATAGATATTTCACAATGATAAATATTTAGATCAACTAACTATAGAGAAATTGACAGTCGAAGATACCGTACTGTGTATAACCGTCTAATTGTCAGCTGATTAATCTGCCTACAGAACACATAGATTTAAATGCAACATTACTACGATAAATGGATAGTTCAATTATCGCAAGGGACGTCATCTATCGTCAGTAAATCCCTGTGTTCAGCCATCACTACAGTACCATAGCCATTCACTTATCCTATTCACTGATCATCGGTATACTATAACCATTCTAGAAGAACCATCAGATAGATCAATTTTCGCTAGAAAAATTGAAAATTAGCAATACGCTTCTGAGTATAGCCATCTTCAGAGTACAGTAGTAGGTGCATTAATCTATTCTCTGGTCATTTAAATTCCATAGCAGTTCTATAATGATTATCATTAGATCCCTCGTGTTATTCTATGCACTTATGATTCCTATTCCGCAGCAATTCTAGAATTATCAGAGTGCACATCAGGCATCCCTCGACATGTTGCGAATTGACAATAGACGACAAAGTATGACACTCAGCAGGGTGCTATAGCCATTGGAATAATTTCCTCACTGATCACAAATTGTATAGCAGTTCTCGAAAGACAAATGGATAAATCAATTGCCGCTGGTGATATTAGAATTATCACTACAGTACAGGGTATGGTCATCTACACAGTACTGTAGCCATTGGTTTAATGTATACACTGATTACCTGTATTCTGTATCAGTCAGAGATGGATCATTGAATAGGTTAATTACCGCTGGACATATTGGCATTGAAAAATTTGCTACTGAGGATATGTATATACGCATCACTACAGCCATTGAATTAATGAGCACGCTGATATCTTTAATTCTATAGCAATTCTACAATGACTAATGGATAAATCAATTAGTGCTTGAGATGATAAAATTCAACAAAGCGGTACTGAGTATAGCCACCTACTCCGTACTGTAGCCATTGCATCAATATATTCATTGACAATTTACCTTCCATAGCAATTCAAGGATAATCAATGGCTACATCAATTTCGGCTGCAGATATTCAAAGTTGAGGATACAGTACTGAGTGCAGCTGCTATAGCCAAAATATAACCACTTACGCAATAATAACGCCATTGATGAAGTATATTCAGTCAATATATAAATGCCGCAGCTAGTCAAGAAATATCAGTGGATGGATCAATTATCTCTAGAGACATTAACAGTTAAGAAAACAGTAGCGGGTATAGCCGTATACGCAGTACTATATCCATACCTATAATCTATTTACTGAGATTGTAGTATTCTGTAGAATTTCTCCATTGACCAATTGATAGATGAATTGTCACTTGATATATCAGCAATTGAAATTACATTACTCACTATGGCCACGGACACGGTACTATAGGCAATGGATTAGTACATTCACTGATCATCAATGTGCTATATCAATTCCAAAATGGTAAATGGTTACTTCAAATGTCGCTAGAGACGTTAACGATCAACAATACCGATCTGTCTATAGCTAGCTACGCAGTGCTACAGCCATTGGATTAATCTACTCTCTGACCATTTAACTACAATAGCATCTCTAGTATGATAAATCGGTGGATCTATTGTCGCAAGAGATATTGACAGTAGACGACACAGTACCGAGTGTAGCATCTTCAGGGAAATATAGCCATCTATGTGGCACAAGCGCTGATGCTTTAAAGTATCCAGTAATCATGTTAATTCCATAGAAATCCAATAATAATCAATAGATAGATGAATTCTCGCTTGAAATGTCAACAGTAATTAATACGGCACATAGTACAGCTATCTAGTCAGTGCTATATCCGCTGTATTAATTTATTCGCTGACACAAACGTTACAAAGCAATCCTAGGATTATCAACGGATTTACCATTTATCTCGGGACAAAATGTCAATAACGATACAGTACAAGGTGGAGCCGACGACTACGAACTACAGCCACCACTGTAATTGCTTCATTGATCATTTAGTTCAACAACAACTCAAGAATCATCAATGTATAGGTCAACCGTCACCAGGGACAGTAACAGGTAACAATATCGAACTCAGTATAGCCACTCACGCAGCACTATGGCAATTGCACTAAT
Organism: Eufriesea mexicana; assembly: GCF_001483705.2. Classification (NCBI taxonomy): domain Eukaryota; kingdom Metazoa; phylum Arthropoda; class Insecta; order Hymenoptera; family Apidae; genus Eufriesea; species Eufriesea mexicana. The sequence goes on along the minus strand of NW_016944480.1, from coordinate 6,982 downwards.
TAATTCGTTAATCATTAGTTTTCCATAGCTATTCCAGCAATTTCAATAAATAGATCAATTATCACTGGAGATGTTAGAAGTAACAATTAAACACACAGTACTGCCATCAGCGCAATACCGTATCCATTGAATTAGTCAATTCAGATATCATTAATATCACACAGTATTTCAATAATTATCAATGGATGGATCAATCATTTCTAGAGATATTAACAGTTAACAATGCATATTACAGCTACCTACACTGTTTCATATGAGTTGCATCGATATATTCACCGATCCGTTCAGTTCTGAAGCAATTCTTCATTGACAAAAGGAAATGCACTTCTCGCATGAAACATTAGCAATAGATGTTGCAATACCTAGCGAAGCTATATACGCATTATTATAGCCATTCTACAAATTTTTTCACTAGTCATGTATATTCCACAGCAATTCAAAAATTATGAATTAATGGATCAGTTATCTATATAGATATTAAGAGTCAACAGTACACTACAAACTATGGCCATCTTCACTCTGTTATATCCATTGCATTAATCTATTCACAGATCACGTGTGTTATATTGGAACCACTGCAACATAAACGGGAAGATCAATTATCACTGGAGATAGTAGGAATTAACAACAGATGACTGGGTACAACAATCGACGTTGCACGATAGCAATGGGATTGATCTACTCACTGACCGTTATCTTCTACAGCAGTTCTAGAATGCCGGACGGATATGTCAATTATCGCTGGAGATATATTCAACTAACGCACCAGTGCTGAGTATAGGCACCTACGCAGTACTATAACCATTACGTTCATCTATTCATTATTCATGTAGGTTCTATAGGTAGTATAGATTGACTAATGTGTGTTTCAAATATTTCTGGAGAAGGTAACAGTGAAGAACACAATACTGTGTATAGCCATCTACGGAGTACTATGGCCATTGCATGAGTCTATTCACTGATCACTTTAATGCCATAGCAATACTACGATGATAAGTGTGTGGAGCAACTATGCCCAGGGAAAATAAAAATCAACAATACGCAACAGATTATAGCCATCTACACGTTAATAAACCACTTGCATTAATCTATTCACTGATCACGTAATTTCTATAGGAATTCCAGATAGATCAAGGGACAGATGAATTGACGATTGAAATATTAACAATTAGCTAGAAAGTAAACAGTGCAGCCATCAACACGTAAATGAAGACACTGGGCCGAACTATTTAGTGATCATGCATCTTCCATAAGGGAATCTTGAAGTGATAAATGGATACATACATCATCGCTTGAGGTTCTAACGGCTGAAAGTAAAGAGCTCGGTATAGACAACAGAATATTCATATAGCCCATGGCATGAGGTACCCGCTGATAGTGTAAATTGCGTAGGAATTAAGGCATGACATACAGGTAGAACAATTATCGCTGCAGATATTAGCGGTTGAACGTACATCGCCGATTGTAGTCACATTTACAGTATCATAGCCATTTAACTAGCCCTTTCGATTATCATACAGACACTAAGGCAAATCTATAGTAACGTATGGACAGATTTACCATCGCTAGCGATTTTAGTAATTCCAAATTCATCGTTCAGTTTAGCCACAAAGGTAGTACTATACCCATTCGTATAAGATATTGGCTGGTAACAAAAATTCTGTGGCAAGAACAGAATGATCAGTGGGTGGATCAATTATCGCCCGACACAATTACGACTGATAATACAGTGCTGAGAAGAGCCTCCTGTCCTTATTATTGCCAATGGATTAATCTATCCATTGATCCCGTAAATTCTTTAGCAAAGCTAGAAATGTCAATGGATAGATCGATCATCACTAGAGACATTAACGATTGACTATAGCGTGCAGAGTACTGCCACCTACACATCACTAAAGCCATTGAGGCAATCTATGTACTTTTCATCTTATTCCTGCAGCATTTCTAGAATGATTAATGGATAGATGCATTATATCTATAGAAATTAACAATTGAAGGAGGAGTACTGTGTACACTCATCCACATAGTACCATGGCCATTGGTACAAATTATTTGCCGTAAAATGTACAGAAATCAGAGTATGGGAAATGGGTAGAACGACTATCGCTAGGTATATTAAATACTGGCTATACAGAACTGAGTGTATACCTTTACAAAAGCCTATAGTACTTGTATCTATCAATAAAGTGAACATCCACTTTCCGTTACAGTTCTAGAATGATCAACAGAAATATCATTTGTCGCCATGGATATTAAGAAATGGCAATACAGTAGCCAGTATAGCCATCTACGGTGCCCCATGTACATCCACGCAGTAAAATATCCTCTGCGTTAACCTATTCACTGATCATGTGTATTCCATATGAATTCCAAAGTGAGCAACGTATAGATAAGTTATTGCAAGAGACATTGAGAGCTTACTATAATGTAATGAGTATTAGCATAAAGGCAACAATATAGAAATTGGTTTAACCTGTGGATGGTTAACTGATATCCTATAGCAACTCAACAGTGATCAATGGATGCACCAATTATTGCCAGAGATGCAAACAATTGACAGCAATTTACTGATTATAATAGTCAACGCAGTACTAGAGCCATACATGCAATAATTATGCTAATCGCCTTATTTCCAAAGCAATTCGAGAATTATCAGTGGATAGTCAAATTGTCGCCGGTGAAATTGATAAATGGCAACAAAGTATTGAGTGTTGCCATTTACACAGTAATATAGCCAGCCGATTAATCTATTTGCCGATGAGTTATGCTGCACTCTAATTATCAAATGCTAAATCCATAGATCAATTATCGCTTCATACATGCAAAAGTGATAACGCAGTATTGAGTATAGTCGCCCACGTCGTGCTATATCCATTTTATAAATCAACTCACTGATTATCTAATTTCTACAGAAATTCTTGAATTGTCAATGGATACATCATCTATCGCCAGAGATACTTTCAATCGACAACAGGGTACTGAGCATATCCATCGAGGCAGAAATGTGGACTTTGGAGTAATCTGTTAACTGATGATATATATTGCATTGCAGTCCCAGAAAGGAGAAAGGCCTATCAAATATCGTTCATCATACTAACAGTTTTCAACAAATAAGTGAGGGTAGCCATCTATACTGTTCTATAGTCACTGTGCAAATTTATCCCCTGATAAGCTGCACTACATAGCAATAAGGAATGGTTTGGAAATGGATATATTATGGCCAGGGATAATAATACTTGACCATACTGTACTGAGTGCAGTCATCAGCAAAGTACTACGGACGTTTGATTTACCTATTCGCTGATGGGATCAATTCTCTAGCAATTCTAGAATGATTAATGTATGTTACAGTAATCGCTTCAGGTATCGACAACTGATAATTCAGTACTTGGTCTAACAGTCTACGCAGTTCTACATGCATTGCATTAATCGAGTCGCTAGCTATTTGTGTTCTATAGCAATTCCGGAATATCCAATGGCTGGAAAAACTATAGATAGATATACCGATAAATTGCAATGGAGTACAGAGTGTAGCCGTCCACACAATGATATGGCCAGTGGATAAATACATTCACTGATGACATAAACTCCGTAGCAACCATACAGCGACAATAGTTAGATCCATCATCGCACGCTAAGATAGCAACTGACCACACGGTACTGCGTACAGCTATTGTCACATTTCTGTAGCCGCTGCATTAATCTGCTCACTAATGGTATGCATTCTGCAGCAAAATAGAATGACAAGGGACTGATCCTTTTTCGCCCAACATGTTACTAATTGACGAAAAAGTACTGAGTACAGAAGCCTACAAAATACCATAGCCACTGAAAAGAATCTGTTCGCTGCTCATCAACGTTCCTCTGGAATAATTGAGCGATCAATGAACGCAGTAAGTGTCGCAGGAGAAAGTGACAAGTGATGACACATTTCTGAGTATATTCATAAACAGAACACTCCTGTCCCTGGATTAATTTCCTCACTGAAGGCTTTATTGCCAAAGAAAATCTAGAGCAACCATCGTATGCATACCTTATTACGCGAGACTCTTACAATAGCCGTTTCTGTGCTAAGTACATCCACCAACAGAGTGCTCTCTGCGTTGGAATAATCTGTTGAATGATGATTTAGATTCTGCAGCAATTACATAATGACAGATGACCGGTACATTATTGCACGAAGCATTACAAGCTGAGAACACAGTACTAAGCACAGCCAACATCACAGTACTGTAGCCGTTGGATTAATTCGTTCACTGATGACTTAAATTCCATAGCGAGTTCAGAGTAATCATTGAATGCATTAGTTAACGCAAAGGGTATATACTGTTGACAGTACGGTACATAGAGCACTCACCACCAATGCGCGTTATTCGTTGGATTAATTTTTTCTCTGATGATATATGTTCTATTGAAATTCGAGAATAATGAAGGCATAGAAAACTCACAGCCGCAGATATTAGCAATTGACTATACAGTGCTGAGTATAGACACCTACACAATCCAATAGCCATTGAATTAATCAGTTCGCTGATAATCAAATCTTTTAGCAATTTTGGAATGTTCAATTAATACTGCAATTGTCGATACCATGACTGACAAAAATGTCGATGCAATAATGCGTGTGGCCATCAAAATATTACTGTAGCCGTTGGCTGAATTTGTTCACAGGATGATATATATTCAACGGTATATCTATAACAATCAATTGATAGAGCAGTTACGGCTGAAGACGTTTACGATTGACTATACAATGCCCAGTATATCCACCAACACAGCACAGTAGCAGTTGAATTAATTTGCTCACAGATGATCTAATCTCCACAGCAACCCTACAGTAATGAATATATTGTTCAGTTATGTCTAGAGACATCTAAAATTGACAGTACCTTTCTGGGTTCATCTACCAGCAGTGCACAGTAGCCGCTGGAGTAATCTGTTCAGTAACGGTTTAAATTCTGCAGCAATTTTAGAATGCCAATAAGGAGATCTAATATCGCTACAGGTATTGACGATAGACAACACAGTCGTGTGTACAGCCATCATTATAGTACAGTTGCCGTAGGATCAATTCATTTCTTCTAAGTCAAATTCGACAGCTACTCTGTAACAATCTATGGATGGGTCAGATATGGCTGGAGATATTCAAAATTGGCAGTACTGTGCTGTATACGTTCACCAACAGAGCACAGTAGCCGTTGGATTAACCTTTTCAGTGACGATTTAAATCCAATAGCATTTCTAAAATGCGAAGAGCAAGATCGATCATCGCTCGACACTTTGAGAACCGAAAAAGCAGTACTGAATACGGCCGTGATTACAGTACTGCAGTCGTAAGACAAATTTGCACATTGATGAGTCAAATAACACAGGAACTCTAGAAAAATCAATGTATGCTACAGTTACATGTAGAGGTATTTACAATTCACAGTACACAGTAGTCACATTCTCTACCAACACAGGCCCTGCAGCCTTTGGATCTATCTGTTCACTGATTATGTATATCCTACAGCAATTCTGGTATAAGAAATGCAGATCCAGCCTCCCTCGATACATTAGCAATTGACAACACAGTACTGAGTGCAGCCGTCATCGCAGTACATTAGCCGTTGGATTTATTTGTTCATCAATCATATAAATTCCAGAGCAATCCTAGAATAATCAGTGAATGGTTCGGTTATGGCTAGGGATATTTAAAATTGCCTGTTCGGTCCCTAGTACATCCCTCAACAGAGCCCTGTTGCCGTTGGATTAATCTGCTCAGTGATAGTATAGATGGCATAGCAACTCTGGAATGACAATGTAAATGTATCCATTATCGCACGAGATATTAACAACTGACAAAAAGGTATTCGTTACGTCGATCATAACAGTACTGTAGCCGTTGAACTAATTTGTTCACCATTGACATTAAATCCTCAGCAATTCTAGAATAATCAGTGCCAAGTTCGGTTATGGCTCATGATATTCACCGTTGCCGGTAAAGTACTTAGTACGTCCATCAACAGAGCCCTGTAGTCGTTGCATTAGTCTGTTGAATGATGATTCATGTATAATAACAATTCTAGAACGAGAGTCTACTCATCAATTTCCCTCGAGATGCCAACAATTGGCAACACGGTACTGAGTACAGAAGTCATCACAGTAATGAAGCAATTGTATTACCTTGCTCACTGATAATGTAAATACAAATGCAATTACCGAATGTTCAGCGTATTACTCTTATGGATAGGGATATTTACAACTAACTGTACGGAATTTTGTGCATCCACCAGCAGAGCTGCGTAGCAGTTGCGTTAATCTGTTCTATGGCGATTTAGATAATACAGCGATTATAGAATGACAGCGAAGTTATCCATTATACCTGGTGAAATTAGCAGTTGGCTGCACAGTACTGAGTGCAGTCATCATGACAGTACCGTAGCCGAAGGATTAGTTCGTCCATCGATGGTTTAAATACCAAAGAAATTCCGGAATATCCGATGTATAATACGGCCACGGCTAGTAACATCTGCAATTGACAGTACGGTACGTATTGCGTCACCATCGGAGCACAGTTGCTGTTGGATATATCTGTTCACCCTTGATGTATATACTACCGCAATTATAGAATGAGAAACGCAGATCCATTATCCATCGGGAAATTAGCCATTGACAATGCTGTACTTAGTACAACCATCATCGCATTACCGTAGCCGTTGGATTAGTTTTCGCAATGGTAGGTAAATTTCAAAGGAATTCTAGGATAAACTACGTAGAGGACGGTTATGGCTAGTGATATTTACCATTAATATAGCGGTGCGCTTTACATCCGCCATCAGTGCAATGGAGCCGTTGGATTAATATACTCAATGATGATTTAGATTCCATAAGGACTCTAGAATTAGAAAATGCAGATCCATTGCCATTCGTGATATTAACAAGTGAAGACAGAATACTGAGCACAAGTACCATCAAAATACTGCAGAGATCTGATTAAACT
>NW_016944479.1:0-304 GCF_001483705.2 Eufriesea mexicana | reverse complement strand
CATCATTGCTGGACCCTCCAGAGACAAGCCGACCATACTCGAGCATAGTAGAGCGCAGAAATCTAACGTATAGCAGTGTTCAGCACAGAAGTCAAAGCTACCCTGTCCTAACCTAGACAAACGTAGTCTAGCTGAACATAACGTGCCTCGAACGCTTTTGTTGGGTCCCGTGGGCTCAAGCGTAGAATGTTACAGCAAATTTGAGCGCAGGATTCTTACGAACAGCAGTGTGCAGCACAGTGGTCATAGTAGCATATCCCAACCTTGCCAAACGTAACAAATACATACGTAACCTAGCTAAACC
>NW_016944478.1:0-250 GCF_001483705.2 Eufriesea mexicana | reverse complement strand
TATGTTTGGTTTGCTAAAGCTTGTGTAGGTCTGGCTAGGATAGGTTTTACAAAGTTAGGATAGCTAAGGTTAGGTTTGGTTAGGTTAGGTTAGGTTAGGTCACATTAGGTCAGGTGAGGTCAGGTCAGGTGAGGTCAGGTCAGGTCAGGTCAGGTCAGGTCAGGTCTGGTCAGGTCAGGGCATGTCTGGCCAGGTCATGCCAGACCAGATCTGGGCAGTTTAGGTTAGGTTAGGTCAGATCAGGCCTGGC
>NW_016944477.1:0-443 GCF_001483705.2 Eufriesea mexicana | reverse complement strand
GTGAGGTTAGGACAGGGTTGTTTAAACTTTTGTGCCATACACTGCTATTAGGTGGATACCTGCCCTCCACTGTGCCTCACTATGTTCTGCTTGGCTCTGTGGCGGCCAGAAATAGTGGTCCCGGCACGTCAGGTTGAGTAAGACTACGTCTCATTTGGTAACGTTAGGAAGTTCTGGTCAGGGTTTCTCTCCTTTTGGGCTGCACGCTGCTATTCGGTGGATTTCTGCGCTCTAAATTGCTCTACCACACTCTGCTCGACTCTGGGAAGGCGAGCAATGTCGGTCGTGGCACGTTAGGTTGAGGTAGGTTACGTTCGGTTAGGTAAGGAAACGTTAAGTCTTGTCAGTGTGTCTCTGATTCCCGTGCTATAGACACGTGTGTTCTACAGTGCTCTTCTACATTCTGCTCGGCTCCGTGATGCCAGCAGCAGTGGTCGCGGCAC
>NW_016944476.1:0-768 GCF_001483705.2 Eufriesea mexicana | reverse complement strand
AAACTTAGCCTGACCCAACCTGCCCCAACGTAACCTGACACACACAAAGTGCCGAGACACCCAAAGCTGAAGATATTAGAGCATTGTAGAGCGCAGAGATCCACCTACCAGCAAACTATAGCACTAAGGTCGAAGCTATACTCTCCTATCCTTGCCAACCGTGACATAATCAAACGGCTCCTAACTCAACCTGTACTGCCGCGACCATCACTGCTGGCCTCCCCATAGCCAAGCAGGACACACTGTTCGAGAGTCGAAGGCTGAAATCCGTAGAACCACATTGTATGTCACAAAGGTCGAAGCTACCTAAATCTAACCCAAACGAAAACAACATACCCAAACATAGCCTAATCCAACCTAACGTGCAGAGCTCGATATTGCAGCCCTCCCCAGTGCCAAGCAGATCATCCTAGAGCACAGTAGTGCACAGAAATCCACCGAAGAGCAGTGTACTGGACAAAGGTTAAAGATACCCTGTCCAAACTAAGCCAAATTCAACCCAGCCGAACGTAACGTGACTGATCGTAACGTGCAGTGAGTACTATTGCTGGCCTTCCCAGATCCAAGCTGAAAATATTAGAGCACTCTTGGGCCCAGAAATCCACTTAACGGCAGACTACAGCACTAAAGCCAAAGCTACCCACTTCTATCCTAGTCAATCGTTACATAACGAAACGTAAAATAATTCAACAAAAGGTGCCGCAAGCGTTATTGGAAGCATCTACAGAGCCTAGCAAAACACGTCAGTGGAGAGTATAATCCAGTAAT
>NW_016944475.1:0-2368 GCF_001483705.2 Eufriesea mexicana | reverse complement strand
TCAAATATTCCCTACTTTCCTCTGGGGGGGCGGGGGGTCCGCAATAGCGATCTCGGCCCGTTACGCTGTGTCAGGTTACGTTCGGTGAGGCTGGGTTAGGTTAAGCTTTGACAGGATTGCTTAAACTATTGTGCTGTACACTGCTTTTCGGTGCATTTCAACGAACTATTGGGCTCTGGTACGTCCTGCTTTGCTGGGGGGGGGGGCAACAATTGTGGTCTCCGCACGTTAGGCGAAGTCAGGCTGCAATTGGCTTTGTTCTGTTGGTTTCGGTTAGGCTTGGGTTGCTTTGACTTTTCTGATATACACAGCGATTATATGGCTTTCTGCGTTCTACTCCCACTATCGTGTTCCCCTTCACCCTGTGGAGGCCAGCAATAGTTGTCACGGCACATTAGTTTGAGTTCGGTTACGTTCGGCTATGCTTCGGTTGGTTAGGTTACAAGAGGACAGCTTTGAATTTAGCGCAATTGTCTGCTATTAAGTGAACTTCTGCTCCCTACAGTGCTTTAATGTTTTCAGCTTGCCTCTGGGAAGGCCAGAAGTAGTGATCTCGGCACGTTATGTTGTGTCAAGTTACGTTCGGTTAGGTTGGGTCATGCTATGTTTGGTCGGGATAGCTTTAACTTTTGCGCTGTACGCTGCTTTTCGGTGGATTTCTGCGATCTGATGTGCTCTAGTATGACCTGCTTGGCTCTGGGGAGGCCAGAAATGGTGGACGCAGCACGTCAGTGTAATTTAGGATACGTTCGGTTGTGTACGATTCTCTTGGTTAGGAGAGGATATCTATGCCATTAGTGCTATTGTCTCCTATTAGGTTGATTTCTGCGCCGTACTGTGCTCTAAATGTTTCAGCTTGGCTCTGGCATGTCCAGGAATGGTGGTCTCGGCACGTTACGATTAGCCATGCTACGTTAGGTAAGGATAGCTCTAACTTTTGTGCTGTACACTGCTGTTCGGTGGATTTCTGTGCTCTACTGTGCTATAGTATGTCCTGCTTTGCTCTGGGGATGGCAACAACAGCGGTCTCTGCACGTTGGGATATGTCAGGCAGCATTTGGCTTTATTGCTGGTTGGGTTATGTTACGTTAGGTCATGTAGCGGTTGGGTAGGTTAGGAGAGGATTGCTTTGACTTTGGTGCCATAGTCTGCTGTTAGGTGAATTCCTGCTCCATACAGTGCTTTTATATTTCAGCTTGGCACTGGGAAGGACCGAAATAGTGGTCTCTGCGTGTTACTTCCAGTCAGGTTACGTCTGGCTATGATGGGTTATGCTGCGCTTAGTCAGGGTAGATTCCACTTTGTGCTGTACACTGTTACTTGGAGGACTTCTGCGCTCTGCTGTGCTCAAGTACGTCATGGGTTGGTCTTGGGGGCGGGGCGCAGCATTCGCTGTTTCAGCTCGTTACGTTGTGTTGGGCTGTGTATGGTTACGTCGCTTCGGTGTGGGTTAGGCTTACGTGGCATTGACTTTTCTGATATACACTGCGATTCAATGGATCTCTGCGTTCCACCCTCCTCTATGGTGTTCTGCTTGTCTCTGGGAGGCTAGCAATAGTACTCGTGGCACGGTAGGTTGAGTTACGTTATGTTTGCATATGTTACGATTCGTTAGGTGAGGAGAGGGTAGCTTCGACTTCAGCGCTACAATCTGAACTTAGGTGGATCTCTGAGACTAACAGTGCTCTAGTATTTTCCGCTTGGCCCTGAGAGGGCCAGCAATAGTGCCCTCGGCACGATAAGATGAGTCACGTTACGTTCGGTTGGGTTGAGTTAGGCTATGATTGGTCAGGGTCACTTTAACTTTAGTGCGGCACACCGCTATTCTGTGGATTTCTGCGCTCTACTGTGCTCTAGTATGTGCTGCTTGGATCTTGGGAGTGCAGCAATAGCGGTCTCGGCACGTTGTGATCAGTCAAGTTACGTTCGGTTGGGATGGTTTAGGCCAAACTTGGTTAGGATGGCACTAACCATTGCGCAGTATATCGCCATTCGATGGATATCTGACCTCTAATGTGATCTAGTATGTACTGCTTGTCTCTACGGAGGGCTGCAATAGCTGCCTCGGCACGTCAGGTTGTGATAGGCCATGATTGGATACGTTCTGTCGGTTTGGGTTAGGCTTGGGTAGCTTTGGCTTTTTGATATGTACTGCGATACCATGGATTCCTGGGTTCTACTCACAGCTATTGCTTTCTTCTTGGCTCCGGGGATGACAGCATTTGTGGTTGTGGCACGTTAGGTTGACTTACGTTACGTTCGGTTAGGTTGGGTTTGGATAAGTCTGGATAGGATGTCTTCAACATTTTGCCGTTCAATCCTATTCGGTGGACTTGTACGCTCTACTGTTCTCTGGCATGTCCTTCTT
>NW_016944474.1:0-489 GCF_001483705.2 Eufriesea mexicana | reverse complement strand
GAGAGCGCAGAAACACACCGAACATTGGTGTATAGCAGAAAAGACAAAGTTCACCATCCTAATTTAGCCGAGCGTAACGTAACCAAACGTATCTTAACTGAACCTAACATGATGAAACCACTGCTGCTGGAGCCGCCAGAGCCATGCAGAATATACTAGAGCTCACTAGAGCGCAGAAATTCAGGGCATTACAGTGATTTGCACAAAAGCCCTAGATATCCTAGCATGACCCGACCTAACTTAAACTATACAAACGCAGCATAACTAAAAACGATGCGCCGCGACCACTGCTCCTGTCATCCCAATAACCTAGCAGAATATGGTAGAGCACGGTAGAGCGCAGAATTCCAACGTATATCAGTGTACAGCTCAAAAGCCAAAGCTATCCTGACCAAACTTGGCCTAACCTAACCTAATCAAACGTGCCCTAACCCAACCTAACGTGCCTTAGCCGCTATTGCTCGCTTCCCCAGAGTTGTGCAGAGTATA
>NW_016944473.1:0-216 GCF_001483705.2 Eufriesea mexicana | reverse complement strand
TAACCCAGCCTTCCAATCGTAAAGTAAAGAACCGAAAACTAACACAGCCTAACGTGCCGGGACCACCAAACTGGCCACAAGAGAGCCAAACATGCATTTTAGAGCACAGTAGGGCGCAAACGTCCGCCGAACAGCCGTGTACGGCACAAAATTCTGATCTATTCTATCTAACTTGACCAAAGTAGCGTAAACGTGCGTAACATTACAGAACCCAAC
>NW_016944472.1:0-281 GCF_001483705.2 Eufriesea mexicana | reverse complement strand
CAATCCAATGGCAAGTACAGCCATCTACTTGCCAGAGAATAGGTCTATTCGAAATCTATAGCCCGTTATAACTTGGTGAATAGATCGCCTAACGCCTTCAATCCAATGGCAAGCACTGCCATCTGCTTGCCAGAGAATATGTCCATTCAAAATCTATAACCTGTTATAGCTTGGTGAATAGGTCGCCAAACGCCTTCAATCCAGTGGCCAGTACAGCAATCTACATGCCAGAGAATAGGTCTATTCAAAATATATAACCTGTTATAGCTTGGTGAATATAT
>NW_016944471.1:0-2695 GCF_001483705.2 Eufriesea mexicana | reverse complement strand
CGTACCGCGCAGAAATACTCCGAATATCAGTGTATAACACGAAAGGCTATGTTAACCTGCCCGGTCTTAGCCTAACCAAACCTAGCCAAAAGTAACCCAACTCAACCTAACGTGCCGAGGCTACCATTGCTGTCCTCCACTAACCCACGCAGAAAATAATACAACACAGTAGAGCGCAGAAATCCGCGGAAAGGGGTGTATAGCGCAAAAGTCTGAATTGTAAGACCTTAACCTTCCAATCGCAACATAATCGTACGTAGCAAAGCTCGACCTAACGCGCCTACACACACCACTATTTCTGGCCTCCACAGTGTCAAGCAGGGAACGCTAGAGCTCAACAGCGCGTATAAAACAAGCGCATTGCAGTTTATAGCACGAAAGTCGAACATATCCTGACCAAACATTGCCTAACCTATCCTATCCAAACGTAGTGTTACAAAACATAACGTGACGAGACCAATATTGCTGGCTTCCACATAGACAAGCAGAATACACAAGAGCACAGCCGAGCGCTCAAACCACCGCATTGCAGTGAATAGTACTAAGGTCGTAGATATCCTAGCATAACCTGGCCTAACCTAACGTAACCTAGCGTATCGTAACCCAAGTGACAAGCAGAATACACTAGAGCACAGCCGAGCGCTGAAACCACCGCATTGCAGTGAATAGTACTAAGGTCGTAGATATCCTAGCATAACCTGACGTAACCTAACGTAACCTAGCGTATCGTAACCCAACAGAGCGTGCCGCGACCACTGCTGCCGGACTCCCCAGAGCCAAGCAGAATACAGTAGAGCACAGTCGAGCGCAGAAACCCACCGAAAAACAGTGCACAGCACGAAAGTCAAAGATAGCATGACCGAGCTTAGCCGAAACTAACCCAACCGAACAAAACATAGCTCGACCTGTCATGCCGAAACCACCATTGTGGTCCTCCCAATAGCCGAGCAGAAGATATTGGGGCGCTGTAGATCACAAAAATCCGCCGCATTGCAGTGTACAGCACAAAAGTCAAAGATATCCGGTTCCAACGTAGCCAATCGTAACATAACCGAACGTATCCTATCACAACGTATCGTCCCGCAACCACTACTTCTGGCCTCCACAAAGCCAACTAGAATATACAAGAGCGCAGTAGAGCGCAGAACTTAACTGCATTGCAGTGCAAATCACAAAAGTGAAATACACCCTATTCTAATCTGACTTAACCTACCCCATCTAAAGGTAGTGTAACTCAACATAACGTGATGAGGCATATATTGCAGGACTCCCAGGGCCAAGAAGAATATATTAGTGGACTGTAGAAGACAAAAATCCACCAAATAGCAATGTATAGCGCAATAGTCAAAGAAGCCTATCCTAAAATAGCCAAACCAATCTTACACGAACGTAACCCAACTCAACGTAACACGACGAGACCACAATTGCTAGCATCCGCCGAGGCAAGCAGATTATACTAGAGCACAGTAGTGCGCAGAGATTTACCGCGTTGGAGTGAATAATAAAAAAGTCAAAAGTAACCACACCATACCTGACCTAACCTAACTTAACCAATCGTTGACCAGCTCCACATAACGTGCAGAAACCACTGTTGCTGTCCTCCCCAGAGCCAAGCAGAACATACTAGAGGACACTAGAGCGCAGAAATCCCCCGAATAGCAGTGTATAGCACAAAAGTCAATGCAATCCTGTCCTAATGTATCCCATGTTGTCATAACCAGTCGTAACACAACTCAAACTAACGTACCGCAACCATAATTGCTGACCTCCCCAGAGTCGAACAGAATTTGCTAGAGGACAGTAGAGCGCAGAGATGAATAGAATCGCAGTGTATGGCACAAAAGACAAATGTATCATAACCTATCCCAAACGTAAAGAACCTAACCAAACGTTGCATACCCAAACGTAAAGTGACGCGACCACTATTGGTGGCAACTCCAGGGTCAAGCAGAATATAATAGAGCACAGACGAGCGCAGAAATCCACTGAACAGCAGTTTACAGCGCGAAAGTCAAAGCTATCCCTACCGAAATTGACCAAACCTAAACTATCTGAACGTAACCTAACTCAGCCTAAGGTGCCGAGACCAATATTGCTGGGCTCCAGAAAGCCAAGCAGAAAATGTCAGAGAACTGTAGAGCGCAGAAATCCGCCGCATTGGACCGTATGGCACAAAAGTCGAAGCTGCCTTATCCCAACAGAGTCAATACGTAACACAACCAGACGTAACCTATCTCATCATAAAGCAACGCAACCACTATTTCTGGCCTCCCAGGAGCCAAGCAGAATATACAAGAGCACAGTAGATCGCAGAATACACCGCATTGCACTGCAAGGCACAAAAGTGAAGGATACGCTAACCTAACATGGCCTAACCTAACCTATCCAAACGTAGTGTAACCCAATATAACGTGATGAGACCAATACTGCTGGAATTCTCAGGGCAATACAGAATAAAGCAGGGAGCAGTGCAGAGCAGACACCGCCCTGACAGCAGTATATATCACGAAAGTCTGGGTAAACCTGTCCAAGCTTAACCTAACCTGACCTAACCGAAAGTAACCTATCCCAAACTAACGTGCCGCGGCTACTATTGCTGGCCTCCCCAGATCCAAGCAGAAAATATTAGACGACTGTGGAGCGCAGAAATCCGCGGACAGAAGCGTACAGCACAAAACTCCAAACTATCCAATCC
>NW_016944470.1:0-3065 GCF_001483705.2 Eufriesea mexicana | reverse complement strand
GGTCTCGGCTAGTTAGGTTAGGTATTCCAGGATCAGTTAGGTTAGGGTGCGACAAGTTATGTTACGATATATTTGTCTTTTGTGCTAGACACTGCTATTTGGCGGCTTTCTACGCTCTACGTTGCTCCATTATACTCTGTTCGGCACTTACACTGCTATTTGGCGGCTTTCTACGCTCTACGTTGCTCCATTATACTCTGTTCGACACTGGAGGGGCCAGTAATAGCGGTACCAGCACGTTTGTTTGAATTCGGCTACGTTTGGTTAGGTTATATTTGTCTGGGATAGGTTTGCATTGCTTTGACTTTCGCGGTATAGGCTGTTTTACGGTGGACTTCTACGCTCTGCTGTGTTCTGGTATTTTCTTCACGGAACTGGGGATGACAGCATCAGTGGCCTCGGCACGATAGACTGTCTTAGGGTACGTTTGGTATGGTAACGATGGGTTATGTTACGATTGGTCAATTTCGATTGCTGTGCTACGCACTGCAATAATATGAACTTCTGCGCTCTACTCTCCTCCAATGTATTCATCTCGGCTCTGAGTTGGCAGCGATATAGGTCCCGGCACGGTAGGAAGAGTTATGCAACGTTTGGTTAGGTTACGTTTGGTTTGGTTAGGAAAGGATAGCTCTGCCCTTTGTGCTATACGCTGCAATACGTTGAATTCCTGCGCTCTTCTGTGCTCTAGTACGTTCTAGTTGGCTCTGCCGAGTACAGCAATAGTGGTCTAGGCACGCTAGGTGGAGTTATATTACGTGTGGCTCTGTTATGTTTGGTTATGTTGGGAAAGGACAGCTTCCACTTTTGTGCCATACACTACTGTTCGCTGGATTTGTGCGCTCTGCTGCGACCTAATATGCTCTGCTCGACTCGGGGGTGGCTAGAAATAGTGGTCAGGCACGTTTGTTTGCGTTACGTTACGTTTGCACACGTTGGGGTATGTTAGGTATGGTTGGTTTATCCTTGACTTTTGTGCTTTACGCTGCAATGCGGCCGTTTTCTGCGCTATACTGTGCTCCCTTACACCCTGCTTGACTCTGGGATGGTCTACAGTAGCGGAGAAGGTCGGTTAGGCAGAGTTAGGTACGTTTGGTTATGTTATGCTTGGTTGGGTTAAGCTAAGACTAAGTTGACCTTTGTGCTATACACAGCTGTTCGGTGGATTTCCTCTCTCCACTGTGATCTAACATGCTCTGCCTTGTTCAGGGGGCCAGAAATAGTCGCCGCGATGGGTTAGGTAATGTTAGGTTATGTTTGGTCAGGTTATGTTTGTTTGGTTAGATTAGGTTTGTTCGGTTTCTGTTAGGATATCTTTGACTTTTGTGATGTACACTGAGATGCGATTGACTCCTGTGCTCTATTGTGCTCCAGTATGTTCTGCTCGGCTCTGTGGATGCCTATAATAGTGGTCCCGGCACGTTATGTAGAGATATGCTACGTTTGGTTAAGTTATGCTGAATTTGGTTAGGTTTGAATAGCTTCGACTCTTCCGCTATACACGGCGATATTATGGATTACTGCGCTAAACTCTCCTCGATTATGCTATGCTTGTCTCTGTGGAGGACAGCAATAATGGTAGCGGCAGTTTGGGTTGAGTTAGATTACGTTTGGTTGAGATAGGTTACCTTGTGTTAGGTTACGGTAGCTTCGACTTTTGCGCTCAACACTGCTATTCTATGGACTTCTACGCTTTACTGTGCTTTATCATATTCTACTTGTCTCTGAGGACGCCTGCAAAAGTGGTATCGGCACTTTATGTTGGCATAGGCTACGTTTAGTTTTGTTACTTAAGGTCTGGTTTGGTCAGCGTAATTTTGACTTCTGTGCTTTACGCTGTACCGCGGCGGTTGTCTGCGCTCTACTGCGCTCCAGTATATTATGCATCGCTCTGGTGAGGTTAGCAATGGTGATCTCGGCACGTAAGGTTCGGTTAGGTTATGTTTGTTTGGGTCAGGCTTCGATAGCTTTGACTTCTGTGCCATACAATGCATCGCCGCGGTTCTCTGTGATCTACTGCGCAGTAGTATATTCTGCTTGGCTCTAGGGAGGTCAGCAATAGAGGTCTTACTTCTATAGGTTTAGTTAGTCTACGTTTGATTATATCAGGCTTGGCCTGGTAAGAATAGGGTATCATTGACATTTTTGCTCTTCGCTGCTGCTAGCTGGCTCTCTGCGCTTTATTGTGCTGTATTGTATTCTAGTTGGCTCTGGGGACTCCAGTAATAGTGGTCTCGGTTCCTTAGGTTATGCTAGACGACGTTTGGCTTTATTACGCTTGGCTGGGTTAGCGTAGGGTAGCTTGGACTTTTGACATATTCACTTCTATTCGCAGGATTTCTACGCCCTACATTGCTCTGCTATACTCTGCTCTACTCTGAGGATACCAGTAGTAGTGGTCTCGGTACTTTAGTTTGAAATATGCTACGTTTGTGTATGTTACGTTTGGATAGATTAGGAGAAGGTAGCTTCGACTTTTGTGCTATACGCTGCAATTCGGTGGATTCCAGCGCTCTACTGAGCTATAATATTCTCTGCTTGGCTCTGGGGAGGGCAGCAGTAGACACCTCGGCACTTTAGGTTCAGTTATGTTACGTTTGGCTACCTTACGATTGGTTTGGTTAGGATAGGATAGCTGTGTCCTTTGTGCTATACAATGCTATTTGGTGGATTCCTGCGATCTACTGTGTTCTAATATTTCCTGCTAGGATCTGGGGATGCAAGAAATGGTCTCGGCACGGTGGTGTTCGCTTACATTAGGTTTGGTTAGATTAGGATAGTGTAGCTTTGACTTTTGTGCTATATAATGCTATACACTGGGTACCTTCGCTCTATGGTGCTCTAATATGCTCTGCTTGGCTCTGGGGAGGCTAGTATTAGTGGCATCGGCACGTTAGGATGAGATAGGCTATGTTTGGGTAGATTAGGTCAGGTCAGTTTAGGTACGGACATATTTGGCTTTTGGACCTTACACTGTATTGCTTGGGACTTCTGCGCTCTATTGTGCTCTAGTGCCGACACCATTGTTGCTTGCGCCCCAAGGGCTAAGCAGAATATAGTAGAGG
>NW_016944469.1:379-660 GCF_001483705.2 Eufriesea mexicana | reverse complement strand
TGTGCGTGTTTCTGCGCTTTGCTGTGTTCTAGTATGTTATGCTTGGCGTTGGTGGGGGGGGGGCAGAACTCGTGGCCGCGACGCGTTAGTCTGAGTTGGGCTGCGTATGGTTACGTTATGTTGGCATGGGTTATGTACGGATAGCTTCGACCTTTCCGCTATACACTGCCATTTATAGACTTCTGCGCTCCACTCTTCCCTAATATGTTATGCTTGGCGATGGGGAGGCCAGCAATGGTGCTCTCGGCACGTTAGGTTCGGTTATATTTGGTATGGCTATG
>NW_016944469.1:0-347 GCF_001483705.2 Eufriesea mexicana | reverse complement strand
GCACTGCGATTCTATTGATATCTGCGCAATACTCTCCTCTAATACGTCCTGCTTGTCTCTGGGGAGGTCAGAAATGGTCGCGTAGGCACGTTAGGTTGTGTTATGTCCGTTTGGCTATGCTACGTTTGGTTAGGTTAGGATAGGGTAACTTTGACTTTTGTGTCATACACTGCTGTCCGGTGGATTTCTGCGCTCTACATTGCTCTGCTGTATACTGTTCGCCTGTGAGGTCTCCAGCAATAGTGAAAGAGCAACGATCTCTTGTGTTATGTAACGCTTGGTTTGGCTACGTTTTGTTAGTGTAGGATAGGATAGCTTAAACTTTTATGCTATACTCTGCTACTAGG
>NW_016944468.1:748-1285 GCF_001483705.2 Eufriesea mexicana | reverse complement strand
AATAGAATCTTTGCTCCGTATTTATGCAAGAAAGTTAGATCACGACGATAGTAGTCGAAAACGATAACCAAATTGAATTTTCCATCCTAATTCTAGAGCAGTGAAATGGTAATGCACGCCAAAAGCATCTTGCCTCATTATTTATGCACGACAGTTAGCCCACCACGATATCAGTAGAAAATGGCAATAAAAATGAACTTTCCAGCCAGATGCTATAGCATTCCAATGGCTACAGCACGCCACTAGTATCTTTCCTCCTTATGTATGCACTAAGGTTATCCCACCACGATATTAATCGAAAATGTCAATAAAACTGAATTTTCCAGCCAGATTCTATAGCATTGCAATGACTAAACCACGCCAATAGGATATTTCTTCCTTGCATATGCAAGAAAGTAAGGTCACCACGATAGTAGTCGAAAACGTCAATAAAATTGAATTTTGCGGCTAGATTCTATAGCACTGCAATGGCTATAGCAAGCCAATAGTGTCTTTCCTCATTATTTATGCAAAAAAGCCAGCTCACTACGATATTAG
>NW_016944468.1:0-341 GCF_001483705.2 Eufriesea mexicana | reverse complement strand
AAAGTGAATTTTCCAGCCAGATTCTATAGCATTGAAATGGCCATAGCGCGCCAATAGAATGTTGCATCCCTATTCATGCAATTCAGTTATTTCACCACGATATTAGTCGAAAATGTCAATAAAATTGATTTCTCCAACCAGATTCTAGAGCACTCAGAGGGCTATGGCACGCCAATTGTATCTTTGCACACTATTTATGCGGGAAAGGTAGCTCACTAATATACCAGCCGAAAATGTTCATTAAATCGAGTTTTCCAGCATGATTCTATAGCATTGCCATGGTTATAGCACGCCAGTAGAATCTTTCCCCCTTATATATGCAAGAAAGTATGGTCACCACA
>NW_016944467.1:0-526 GCF_001483705.2 Eufriesea mexicana | reverse complement strand
TGTACGGATGTATGTATGGATGTATGCATGGATGCATTTAAGCATGTATGTATGGATGTATATATGCATGTATGAAAGGATGGATATATTATGAATGTATGAATGTATGAATGTCTGTATGGATGTATGGATTTATTGATGGATTTATGTATGGATGTGTGGATGTACGAGTGGATGGATGTGCGGATGTATGCATGAATGGATGGATGTATGGATGTATGTACGGACTTACGTACGGATATACGAATGGGTGTATGTATGGATACATGTTAGGATGTATGTATGTATGGATCAATGATTGGATGGATGGATGTATGGACGTTTGTATGTATGGATGGATGGACGTATGGATGCATGTATTCATGGATGGATGTATGGATGGATGGGTGGTTGTATTGGTGGATGGATGGATGGATGTATGTATGGATGTACGACTGTATCGATGGATGGATGCATGGATGGATGGATGTATGGAAGGATGGATGTATGAATGTGTGTATGTATGGATGGATGTATGCGCGGTTGG
>NW_016944466.1:405-1457 GCF_001483705.2 Eufriesea mexicana | reverse complement strand
AATTGCAATGGTCTAGAATCTGCCTGGAAACATCAATTTTATTGACATTTTCGACATACATCGAGGTGAGCTTAATCCTTTACATACCTGTGGAGAAAGGATTCTATTGGCGTACTAGAGCCAAGGCAATGCTATACAATCTTGCTGGAATATTCAATTCTATTGACATTTTGTGCTATAGAAATTGCAATGGTCTAGAATCTGCCTGGAAACATCAATTTTATTGACATTTTCGACATACATCGAGGTGAGCTTAATCCTTTACATACCTGTGGAGAAAGGATTCTATTGGCGTACTAGAGCCAAGGCAATGCTATACAATCTTGCTGGAATATTCAATTCTATTGACATTTTAGACTAATATCGTGGTGAGCTGATTTTCTTGCATAAATAAGGAGGAAGGTTTCTATTGGCGTGCTATAGCCGTTGCATTGCTATAGAATCTGCCTGGAAACTTCAATTTTATTGACATTTTCGATATATTTCGTAGTCAGCATTCTCCTTTGCAAACGCAAGGAGAAAGGATTCAATTGGCGTACTCTAGCCATTGCAATGCTACATAATCTGGCTGGAAAATTCAATTCTGTTGACATTTTAGACTAATACCGTTGTGAGCTAATTTTATTGCATAAGTAAGGAGGAACGATTCCATTGGCGTGCTATAGCTATGGCAATGCCATAAAATCAGGCTGGAAAATTCAATTTCATTGTTATTTTCGACTAGTATCGTGGTGAGCATACTCCCTTGTATACGTAAGGAGGAAGAATTCTATTGGCCTACTATAGCCATTGCAATGCTGTAGAATCTGGCTGGAAAATTCAACTTTATTTACATTTTCGACTAATATCGTGGTGAGCTAACTTTCTTGCATAAATGAGGAGGAAAGACTCTATTGGCGTGCTATAGCCATTGCAATGCTCTAGAATCAGGCTGGAAAATTCAATTTTATTGACATTTTCGACTAATATCCTGGTGAGGTAATTTTCTTGCACAAATAAGGAGGACAGATCCTTTTGGCGTGCTACAGCCATTGCAATGCAATAGAATGTGC
>NW_016944466.1:0-240 GCF_001483705.2 Eufriesea mexicana | reverse complement strand
GCTAATTTTCTTGCTTAAATACGGAGGAAAGATACCAATGGCGTGCTATAGCCGTTGAAATGCTATAGAATCTGCCTGGAAAATTCAATTTTATTGACATTTTCGACTAATACAGTGGTGAACTAACTTTCTTGCATAAATGAGAAGGAAAGACTCCATTGGCGTGCTATAGCCATAGCAATACTCTAGAATCAGCCTAGAAAACTCAATTTTTAAGACATTTTCGCCTAATATCGTGGT
>NW_016944465.1:0-526 GCF_001483705.2 Eufriesea mexicana | reverse complement strand
TTTCTTGCATTAATACGGAGGAAAGATTCTATTGGCCAGCTATGGCCATTGCAATTCTATAGTCTCTGGGTGGAAAAATTGACTCGAAAATTCAATTCTATTGACATTTTCGAGTAATATCGTGGCGAGGGGACTTTCTTGCATAAAAAAGGAGGAAAGATTCTATTGGCCAGCTACGGCAATTGCAATTCTATAGTATCTGGATGGAAAATTCAATTTTATTGACATTTTGTACTAATATCGTGGTGAGCTGCCATCCTTGCATGTGTAAGGAGGAAAGATTCTACTTGCGAGCTATAGCCATTGCAATGCTATAGAATCTGACTGGAAAATTCAATTCTATTAACATTTTCGACTAATATCGTCGTGAGCTAACTTTCTTGTATAAATAAGGAGGAAAGATACTATTGCCGTGCTATAGCCATTGCAGTGCTATAGAATCTGGCTGGAAAAACCAATTCTGCTAAGATTTCCGACTAATATCGTGGTGAGCTATCTTTCTTGCGTGAATGTGGACGAAAGATTC
>NW_016944464.1:0-236 GCF_001483705.2 Eufriesea mexicana | reverse complement strand
TGATATAGCATGGCGAATAGATCGCCTAACGCCTTCAGTCCAATGGCAAGTACAGTCATCTACGTGCCAGAGAAGAGGTCTATTCATAATATATAATCCCTTATAGCTTGGTGAATAGATCGCATAACGCCTTCAATTCAACGGCAAGAACAGACATCTACTTTCCAGAAAAAAGGTGTATTCAAAATCTGTTGTCTGTTATAGCTTGGTGTGTAGATCGCCTACCGCCATCAAAC
>NW_016944463.1:0-591 GCF_001483705.2 Eufriesea mexicana | reverse complement strand
CAATCTACTGTGCTGTAGTATATTCTGCTTGGCTTTGGTGAGCTCCGCAGTAGTGGTGTGGGGCGGCTAGGTTGCGTTAGGTTACGTTCGGTTATGCTGCGTTAGGTTATGTTAGGCTAGGACAGCTTTTTCCCTTGTGCTGAACACTGCTACGCGGTCGATTTCTACGCTCTACTGTGATCTAATATGCTCCGCTTTGCCCTGGCGAGTCCAGCAGTGGTGGCCTCGGGACCTTAGTTTGAGTTGGTCTGCGTTCGGATATGTTACGTGAGTTTGTGTTAGCGAGCATAGCTTTGACTTTCGTGGTATACACTGCTATTCGTTGGACTTCTGCGCGCTACCGTGCTGCGGTATGTTCCACTTGGCAATTGGGAGGACAACAATAGCGGCATAGACACGTTAGGGCTGACTAAGTTGCGCTTGGTTATGTTACGTTTGGTAAGGCTAGGATAGGAGATATGGACTTTTGTGCTATGCACTGCTGCTCGGAGGGTTTCGGCGCTCTACACTGCTCTGCTATACGCTGTTCGACAATGCGGTGGCCAGCAATAGTGGTCGTGACAAGATAGGTTGTGTTAGGTTACGCTTGGT
>NW_016944462.1:1387-2194 GCF_001483705.2 Eufriesea mexicana | reverse complement strand
ACAGCACGAAAGTCGAAGATATACTGACCATACCTATCACAACGTAATCGAACCAAATGTAACTTAACAAAAACTAACGTGTGGAGACCACTTTCTCTGGCCTCTCTGGAGCCAAGCACAGCACATTAGAGCACAGCAGAACGCAGAATTCCACCTAACAGCAGTGTACAGCACAACGGTTAAAGGCATCCCAGCCTAACCTAACCAAACATATCATAACCAAGCGTAACCTAACCCAACCTAACATGCCTATACCGTTATTGCTTACATCCTCCGAGCCGACCAGAATACACTAGAGCAGAGTAGAGTGCAGTAATCCGCCGAATAGCAGTGTATAGCGCAAGAGTCATAGCGAGACACTCCTAACCGAGCCAATCGTAACGTAACCAAACGCAACATAAGCCAACCCAACGTGCCGCGAAAAGTATTGCTGGTCTCCACAGGGTCAAGCAGAGCATATTGCAGGAGGCCGGAGCGCAGAGATCCGTGGAATCGCAGTGTACAGCAGGAAAGTCGAAGCTGTCTGAACCTAAACTAAGCCAACATAACATAACGAAACGTATCCTATCACAACCTAAAGTGCCAAGACCACAATTGCTGGCTTCCCCAGGACCAAGCAGAACATACTAGAGCACAGTGGAGCGCAGGAGTCCACCGCATTCCAGTGTACTGCACAAAAGTCAAATATATCCTGACCAAACCCAGACAAACCTGACCCAACCAAACGTAACCTAATTCAACCTAACGCGCCGTGGCCTCTATTTTTGGCCTCCCGAGAGCAAAGCAGAGCATGCTTTGTCAAAGCAG
>NW_016944462.1:0-722 GCF_001483705.2 Eufriesea mexicana | reverse complement strand
CCTCCCCGCAGTCGAGCAGAGTATAACAGAGCAACGTACAGCGCAGGAGACCACCGAATAGCTGTGTATTGCTCAAAAGTCAAAGGTGTCCTCTCCTAGCCTATCCGAACGTAATATAATCGAACGTATCCTAACTTAAGTGAACGTGCCGAGACCTCTATTACTAGAAACCCCAGAGCCAAGCAGAGCACATCAGAGCACATTAGATCGCATAAATCCACCGAATAGCAGAGTATAGCTCTGAAATCAAAGCAGCCTTCCCTATCCTGGCCAAACGTAAAATAACCGAACGTAACATAACTCAACTTAACCTCACGGGACCCCCATTGCTGACTTCCACAGAAACAAGCAGAATGTACCAGAGCACAGTAGTTCGCAGAAATCCACCGCATTGCAGTGAATAACAGAAAAGTCGAAGATATGCAAACGTAACCATACCTAGTCTAATCTAACGGAACGTAGCATGACTCACCGTAGCGTGCCGTGACCACTGCTACAAGCGACCCAAATCCAGGCAGAACGTAGTAGAGCACAGACGATCACAGGAATCCACCACATAATAGTGTGCAGTACGAAAGTCGAAGTTATCTTAACCAAACCTTCCAAAACTTACCCAACGGTACGTAATCTTACTCAGCATAACCTGCGGAGACAACTATTAGTGGCTACGCCTGACCCAAACAGAGCATATTAGAGCACATTAGAGCGCAGATCCGACCGAA
>NW_016944461.1:0-227 GCF_001483705.2 Eufriesea mexicana | reverse complement strand
TATATTGACAAGTTCGACTAATATCGGGGTGAGCTGGCTTTCTTACATAAATAAGGAGGGAAGTTTCTATTGGCGTGCTATTGCCCTTGCAATGACATATAATCTGGATGGAGAAACCAATTTTATTATCATTTTCTTCTAATATCTTGGTGAGCTAACTTTCTTGCCAACATAAGGAGGAAAAATTCTATTGTCGTGCTATTTCCATTGCAGTGCCACAGAATCTG
>NW_016944460.1:0-800 GCF_001483705.2 Eufriesea mexicana | reverse complement strand
AAAGTAGCATATCCTAACCGTGCCAAACGTAACGAAACAAAACGCAACCTAACTCAACCTAACGAGCCGAGACCACAGACGTTGTCTTCCCCACATCCAAACAGAAAATGTTGAAACACTGTAGGATGCAGAAATCCGCAGATAGCTGTGTATAGCACAAAAGTCAATGCTGCCCTGTGCTAATATATCCAACCTCAACATAACCAGACGTAACATAATTCAGCCTAACGTACACCGATCACCATTGCTGGATTCCACAGAGTCTAGCAGAAATAACCAGAGGTAGAGAACCGCAGTGTATACCACGAAAGTCATATGTATCCAGACCTAACCCAAGCTAACGTAGCATAACCAAACGTAGCATACCACAACGCAACGTGCCGCGACCACTATTGCTGGCCTCCCCAGTGTCGAGCAGAAAGCATTAGTGCTCTGCAGGGCGCAGAGATCCTCCTAGTAGCAGACTATAACACTACAGTCACCGCTACCCTCGACTAACCTATAGAATCGTAACATAACGGTACGTGTCCTAACTTAGACTGACGCGCCGCGACCACTACTACTGGCAACGCAGAACCAAGTAGGGCAGACTAGAGAGCAGTAGAATGAAGAAATCCACCAAATAGAAGTGACAAACATAAAAGATAAAGCTATCCTGATTAAATATAGCCTAACCAAACCAAACCGAACGTAACCCGATTCAACAAAATGTGCGGACACCACTATTCCGGGCCTTGCCAGAGCCAAGCTGAAAACATTAAAGCACAGTAGGGAGAAGAAATCCACCTAATCGCAGACAA
>NW_016944459.1:0-2472 GCF_001483705.2 Eufriesea mexicana | reverse complement strand
AATACATCCATTCATCCATATACCCTTCCATCCACACATACATCCAAACATACAACCATACATGCATGCACCCATCCATTCATCCATGTATCCCTTCATCCACCCACCCATCCATCCACTCGTCCGTCCATCCACCTATTCATTCAACCACCCACACATCCACACATCCATACATCCGTACATTCATCCATTCGAACATCCATACATCCATACGCCCATACGTCCATACATCCATGCAACCATACATCCATGGATCCAAACACCCATACATACACACATGCTTACATACATCCATCCATTCACATACCTCAATACATACATCCATCGATCCATACATCCATCCATCCATAAATCCATCCATACATCCATCCATCCTTCGATACATACATACATCCTGACATCCGTATATCCATAAATCCACCCATGCGTACTTCCATCCATCGATACATCCAACCATCCATACATCAGTCCATCCATACATCCCTCCATCCACACGTCCATTCATCCACAAATTCACACTTCCATAAATCCATCCATTCGTACTTCCATCCGTCGATACACGCATACATGCATCCATCCATACATACATCCATCCGTACGTCTATACATACTTTTACACATACATCCATACGTTCAACCGTCGATCCATACAACCATCCATCCATACAACTATCCACCAATCCATGCATTCATACATACATCCATACATACATCAATACATATATCCATCCATGCCTACATCCATTCCTATATACATCCATACAACCGTACATCCATACATCCATACATCCATACACCTATCCAGCCGTAGATCCATCCATCGATACATACATACATCCACACATCCGTATATCCATAAATCCTTCGATACATCCATACATCCTCACATCCGTATATTCATAAATCCGTCCATCAGTACCTCCATCCATCGATACATCAGTCCATCCATGCATCCATAATCATATACATCTATACATCCATACAACCGTCGATCCACACGACCATCCATCCTCCCATCCTTTCATCCACACGTTCATACATCCATAAATCCACCCATTCGTACTTACATCCATCGATACATCCACCCATCCACACATCGATACTCATATACATCCGTACATCCATCCATCCACACATTCGTACATCCATACATCCATAAATCCATACATTCATACATACATACATACATCCATTCGTACTTCCATCCATCGATACATCCATCCATCCATGCATCCATAGTCATATACATCCATACATCCATCCATCCGTCCATTTATACACCCATCCATCCACACATCCGTTCATCCACACCTTGATACATCCATAAATCCATCCATTCGTCCATGTATCACTTCTTCCACACATCCGTCCCTCCACACTACCGCCCATCCACCCATTCATTCATCGAAACACATCCATGCATTCATGGATCCATACATTCATACATTCATCAATACATACATCTATAGATGCATACATGCATACATCCATACATCCGTTCATCCATACATTCGTACATTCATACAACCATACATCCATACATCCTTACATTCAGACATACATACATCCATTCATACATTCATACATACATCCATACATCCACACATCCATCCATACAGCCATCCGCCCATACATCCGTCCATCCATACATCCATGCTTCCATACATCCATCCATCCACACATCATCCCACCCATACATACATCGATCCAAAGATAAATCCATACATACCTCCAACCACCAATCCACCCATCCATCCATACATCGATAAATACATACATACATACGGCCATGCATATATCCTTACATTCATCCATACATACATACATGCATACATCCATACACACATCCATACAGACGTCCATACATACCTAGATATATCCATACATTCATGCATCCATACATACTTACATCAATACATACATCCTTCCATATATCCTGCCATAACCACAGCACATCCAACCATACATCCATCCATGCATCCACACATCCACACATATATACACCCATACATCCACACATCCCTCCATCCATACCTCCGACCATCCATACATCCATACATCCATAAATCCGTCAACTCGGACTTACATCGTTCTATACATCCATCCATCCATACATCCATCCGTACGTCTATACATACATTTATACATACATCCATACGTTCAACCATCGACCCATACAACCATCCATCCATACATCCATCCACCAATCCATGCATTCATACAAACATCCATACATACATCAATACATACATCCATCCGTGCATACATCCATACCTATATACATCCATACATCCGTACATCCATACATCCATACATTCGTACATCCGTAAATCCATACATCCATACAACCGTACATCCATACTTCCATACATTCATACATACATACGTCCATACATCCACACATCAATACACCTATCCAGCCGTAGATCCATCCATCGACACGTCCATACATCCTCACATCCGTATATCCAT
>NW_016944458.1:0-881 GCF_001483705.2 Eufriesea mexicana | reverse complement strand
AGTAGGAAGGTTTCTATTGGCGTGCTATAGCAATTGCAATGCTTTTGAATCTGGATGCAGAATTCAATTTTATTAACATTTTCGACAAATATCGTGGCGCGCTAGCTTTCTTCAATAATAAGGAGGAAAGATACTATTGACGTGCTATAGCCACTGCAATGCTATAGAATCTGCCACGAAAGTACAATTTTACTGACGTCTTCAACTAATATCGTGGTGAGGTAACTTTCTTGCATAAATAAGGAGGAAAGATACTATTGACGTGCTATAGCCACTGCAATGCTATAGAATCTGCCACGAAAGTACAATTTTACTGACGTCTTCAACTAATATCGTGGTGAGGTAACTTTCTTGCATAAATAAGGAGGAAAGATACTATTGACGTGCTATAGCCACTGCAATGCTATAGAATCTGCCACGAAAGTACAATTTTACTATTTTCCACTAATATCGGTGTGAGCTGACATCCTTGCATAAATAAGGAGGAAAGATTCTATTTGCACGCTATAGCCAATGCAGTGCTATAGAATCCAGCTGGAAAATTCAATTTTATTGACATTTTCGGATAATATCGTTGTGAGCTAGCTTGCTTCGATAAAGAAGGAGGAAATATTCTATTGGCGTGCTATAGTCATTGCTGTGCTATAGAATCTGGCTGGAAAATTCTATTTTATTGACATTTTCGTCGAATATCGTGTTGAGGTATCTTTCTTGCATAAGTAAGTAGGAAAGATACTATTGCTACTCTATAGAAATTGCAGTGATATAGAAACTGCCTGGAAAATTAAATTTTATTGACTTTTTCCATTAATATCGTTATGAGCTTCCTTTCTTGCATAAATAAGAAGGAAAGATTCTAGTGGATTGCTATAGCCATTGCA
>NW_016944457.1:0-614 GCF_001483705.2 Eufriesea mexicana | reverse complement strand
ATTCATACATACGTACATCCGTCCATCCATACCTCAGTCCATACATACATCCGTCCATCCACAAAACCATTCATCCATACATACAATCATCCATACATCCATCTTTCCATACATCTATCCATATTCCATCCATACATTCATAAATCCACACATCCATAAATCCACCCATCCATACATCCACACATCTATCCATCCATACATCCATCCAGCAATCCATTCTTCCATACATACATACATCAATATATCTATACATCCATCCATACATCCATACACCCGTACATCCATAAATTCGGACATCCATACGTCCATACATCCACACATCCATACATACATACATTCATACAACCACACATTCTTACATCCATACATTCATACATACATACATCCGTACATGCATACATCCATACATCCGTCCATCCACACCGCAATCCACCCATACATCCATCCATCCACACATCCATTCATCCATACATACATCCATCCACACATCCACCTTTCCATACTTCCATCCATCCATACGTCCACCCATCCCATACATCCATTGACCATAAAACAATCTACACTTACTAGCACGCATTCATACATCCATCGGTCCATACATCTATCCATCCATA
>NW_016944456.1:0-1210 GCF_001483705.2 Eufriesea mexicana | reverse complement strand
ATCGCAGATTCTTCTTCATCTTCCTCTGCTTTTTCGCCAAATGATAAAAAATTGAAGTTACTGCAACAAAATTTTTCATTATGAAGAATAATACTATCATGGATAAATGCTACAAACATATATGATCTTTTATTCCTGTCCTTTACTTCTTCACTTTCCTGTACTATTATTCTTGGTACAATTTCAGAAAATGGATTGTTCAATAATTCAGCTTTTATCATTTTTGGAACATAAAGTGTTTATAAAGTTTACCATTCTACAAAACAGAGGAAATATTATATTTATATCAATTCTTGATACATTTTCTTATAAACATTAAACTTACCTCATCTACAAGTGCTTCTTCAAGTTCAAGCATGTCATATATAGTTTCTTCAGTAACATAACCAAAAGTTGAATGTTTATTCTGCAAACCTAATTGAGAACCAAGAGTAAAGAAGAATTGGGAACCACTGTTATCTTCTCCAGCATTAACCACAGCAATTAAACAGCGACCACAGGAACGTAATCTAAAACGAACTGAAAAAAAGTATTCAATTCAGTTAGAGAATATTCCACTTTACACTGATGTATAGCACAAACTTAATCAAAAAGCCCAATTTCGAAGATAGATGTCAAAAATGTCTATTACGCGTAAGATTTCACGGCTACTGACACATTCGGCACTATTGTTCGAAAACGCACTCTCGAAACCGAAAAAAAATAACCAATCCCGTTACAGAAAATTCCACTCTACACTGATATATAGCACAAACCTAATCAAGAAGACTAATTACAGAAATAGAAAAGAAAATGCACTATTACGCAGTACGATTTCGCAGCCACTAACACATTCGGCACTATTGTTCGAAAACGCACTCTCGAAACCGAAAAAAAATAACCAATCCCGTTACAGAAAATTCCACTCTACACTGATATATAGCACAAACCTAATCAAGAAGACTAATTACAGAAATAGAAAAGAAAATGCACTATTACGCAGTACGATTTCGCAGCCACTAACACATTCGGCACTATTGTTCGAAAACGCACTCTCGAAACCGAAAAAAATTATCCAATCCCGTTAAGAAAAAAAACCACTCTACGCGAATTAGTGGAAAAATCTGGTTCAAAAAACCTAATTGAAAAGATAGAAGCCAAAAAAGTGAATTGCGCACCACGATCTGAGAGCCACTGACACTTTCGGCACTTTTTCTCGAAAACGCACGCT
>NW_016944455.1:0-277 GCF_001483705.2 Eufriesea mexicana | reverse complement strand
GGCATAGCAATGCTATAAAATCTTCCTGGAAAATTCAATTTTATTGACATTTTCGACCAATATCGTGGTGAGCAAACTTCCTTGCATAAGTTAGGAGGAAAGTTACTTTCGGAGTTCTATAGCCATTGCAATGCTGCAGAATCTGGCTGGAAAGTTCACCTTTCTTGACATTTTCGACTGGTATCGTATTGAGCTATCTTTCTTGCATAAATACGGCGGAAAGATACTTTAGGCGTGCTATAGCCATTGGAATGATATAGAATGCGCCAGGCAGTTT
>NW_016944454.1:0-393 GCF_001483705.2 Eufriesea mexicana | reverse complement strand
AGTTCAATTTTATTCACATTTTCGACTAATATCGTGGTGAGCAAGCTTCCTTGCATAAGTATGTAGGAAAGATACTTTTGGCGAACTATAGCCATTGCAATGCTTTAGAATGTGGCCGGAAAATTCAATTTTATTGACATTTTCGAGTAATATCGTGGTGAGTTATCTTTCTTGCATAAATAAGGAGGAAAGGTTCTATTGGCGTGCTATAGGCATTGCAGTGCTATAGAGTCTGGATGGAAAATGCATTTTTATTGACGTTTTCGACTAATATTGTGGTTAACTATCTTTCTTGCGTTAATAAGGCAGAAAAATTCTTTTGTCGTGCTATTGCCATTGGAATGCCAAAGAATCCATGTAGAAAAATCAATTTTATCGACATTTTCGACTGAT
>NW_016944453.1:0-944 GCF_001483705.2 Eufriesea mexicana | reverse complement strand
GGCGTTAGGCGATCTATTCGCCAAGCTATAACATGTTATACATTGTGAATAGTCCTATTGTCTGGCAAGAAGATTGCTGTACTTGCCACTGGATTGAATGCATTAGGCGATCTATTCACCATGCTACAGCAGGTTATATATTTTGAATAGCACAATTATCTGGCAAGTAGGTGGCTGTACTTGCCACTGGATTCAACGCGTTAGGCGATCTATTCACCAAGCTATATAAGATTACAGATTTTGTATAGACATATTCTTTGGCAAGTAGATGGCTGTTCTTGCCATTGGATAGGAGGCACTACGCGATCTATTCACCATGCTATAAGAGGTTATAGATTTTGGATAGACCTATGCTCTGGCAAGTAGGTGGCTGTAACTGCCATTGTATTCAAAGCGTTAGGCAATCTATTCACCAAGTTATTACAGGTTATAGATTTTGAACAGGCCTATTCTCTGACAAGTAGACGGCTGTACCTGCTATTGGATTGAATGCGATTGTCGGTCTATTCACAATGCTATAACAGGTTTTAGATTATGAATAGACCTATTCCCTGGCAAGTAGATGGCTGTACTTGCCATTGGTTGAAGGCGTTATGCAACCTAATCGCCAAGCTACAACAGATGATAGATTTTGAATGCACCTATTCTCTGGCAAGTAGGTGGCTGTACTTGCCACTGGTTGCAGAGGTTAGGCGACCTATTAACCAAGCTATAACAGATTACAGTTTTTGAATAGACCTATTCTCTGGCAAGTAGGTGGCTGTACTTCCCATTGGATTGAAGGCTATACGCGATCTGCGATCTATTCACCATGCTATAACAGGTTATAGATTTTGAATAGACCTATTCCCAGGTAAGTAGATCGCATTACATGAGATTGAATTGAAGGCGTTAGGCGATCTATTCAAGATGCTATAACAGATTATATATTTTGAATAGACTTT
>NW_016944452.1:0-307 GCF_001483705.2 Eufriesea mexicana | reverse complement strand
TTCGATACATCCATCCATCCATACATCCATACATATACACACATACATTCATACTTCCGTTCACATGTCCATCCATAGCTCAATCCATCCATACATCCATTCAACCATACAGCCATCCATGCAGACGTCCACCAATCAATACATCCACCGATCGACACATCCATCCATCCATACATCAATCCACCAACCCATCCTACTCTCCATCCATACATCCGTACAACAATCCATCCATTCTTCCATCCACACATCCATACATACATAAATACATGCATCGATACATACACCAATACAATCGTCCATGCATACA
>NW_016944451.1:0-263 GCF_001483705.2 Eufriesea mexicana | reverse complement strand
TGTGCTTTTCAAACAGTCGCTATTGCATTGCAATGGCTATATCAAACCAGAAGGGTCTTTGCTTCTTATTTATGCAGAAAAGCAGGCTCACCACGATATTAGTGGAAAATGTGTATAGAATTGAACTTTTCAGTCGGATTCTATTGCAACGCAATCGCTGTAGCAAACCAATAGAATATTTTCTACTTAACTAAGCAGCGAAGTTTGCTAACCACGACATTAGCCGAAAATGTCTATGAAATCGAACATTTCTGTCAGATTAT
>NW_016944450.1:12034-16783 GCF_001483705.2 Eufriesea mexicana | reverse complement strand
ATATATGTTTTGATCGACCATATCAATACAACGGGTACAATTCCCTGCTGATGTATGCACTAGCAATCCTACCGTCAGTAATAAATGTCCCTAGTCATAACCGTACTATACATCGATTACCCTAGACTTGCTCTAAAGTACATTGGCAGTAAGATTACCTTCTTTACAGGTGATGTAAATTCCAAAGCAATCTAGAATCATTAACGTATAGGACGGTTATAGCTTAAATACCTAAAGGTAACAGTACGATGCGTAGTACATACACCAGCAGTGCACGGTTTCCGTCTGATTTCTCTGCTCAGTGAAGATTTATACTGAGCAGCAATTCTAGAATATGAAAGGACAGGTCCATTAACTATTTTGATATGAACTATTGACAACATATTTATGATATAGCCGTCTTCACAGCTCTGTAGTCGTTGTATTAATTTGCTCGTCGATCATTTAAATTCCAATACAATTCTAGAATAATCAATGTACGATACGGTTATGGCTAGGGATATTTACATTTGATAGTACGGTACCTAGTACATTTACCAGCAGAGCTGGTTCAGGGTAGTGAAGGTATGGCACAGCAATTGCTAGATGCATTTGCTCTTAACAGTACTGTCCTTAGTTCATTCATCGAAAGAGCACTGCAGCCGTTGTGTTAATATGTTCAGTGATGATTTAAATTGCGCAGCTTCTTTAGTACAATCTACGCATACGTCAGTTATGGCTCGAGATGTTTTCCATTCCCAGTACGGTACTAGGTACATCAACCAATAGGTCACTGAAGTCACGGGATTAATCTGCTCAGTGATTACCTATATACCATTGCAACTCTAGAATGCCAAAGGTCTGACTCATTATAGTTGGAGACATTAAAGTTTGACGAAATTGTACAGAGTACAGTCATCATCGCGGTACTTTAGCCGTGGACAAATACGTTTTCTGAAAATTTACGTTAAATAGCAACCACAGAATAACCAATGTATGGTACAGTTTTGGCTGGAGAAATTTACAAATCATAGTACGGTTCATAGTACATGCATGAACGGAAAAATGTAGCCGATGTATTATTTTTTTGATGTGAATACCACAGCAATTCTAGAATGCCAAAGAGTGGTCAGATACAGCTCGAGATGTTAACAATTGACAACACAGTACTGAGCACAACCATCATCTCAGTACTGTAGCGGTTGGACTCCTTTGTCCACTGGTGATGTAAATTCCAAGCAATTTTAGAGTAATCAACCAATAGTTCGTTTATGGCTACAGTCACATACGATTGACCTTACAATACGTAGTACGTACATCCACAAACCTCCGTAGCTATTGGATTAATCTGTTCAATAATGACTTATACTCTACAGCTACCCTAGAATGATAATACTGACATGATTGGAGATATTTGCAACTCAGGGTACGGTACATAGTACGTGCACCAACAGAGAACAGTAGCTGTCGGATTAATCTATTCGCTGATGGTTCATATTCTACAGTAATTCTCGAATAAAAAAACAGAGGTCCATTATCCCTCAGATTTAAACAGTTGACGTCACTGTGCTGAGTATAGCCATCCCTCAGTACTGTAGCAGTTGGATTACTTTGTCCACTGGTGATGTAAACACCAATGCAACTCTAGAACAGTCAAGGAAATGCACGGGCATGGTTAGAGATGTATACGATTGGCAGTGCTGTACGCTGTACATCCACCAAATGACCACGGTAGCCGGTGGATTGTGTTTCCAGAGATGGCTTATATTTTCTAGCAATTCTACAGCTACTAGTAGCAGATCCACTACATATCATGGCATTAGCTGTTGACATAGCAGGAGAGAGTACAGCCCTCATAAGGGTAACGTAGTCGTCGGAATTATTTGTATATTCATGATGAAAATTCTACAGCCATTCTAGAATAATAATAACGTCATGATGAAGGTACTGTAGCCGAAGTATTAACTTGTTCGCTGATGATCTATATTCTACTGCAATTCTAGTATAGGAAAAGACAGATCCATTATCCCCTGAGATTTAAACAATTGATAACACAGTATTGAGTACTGTCATCATGTCAGTACTGTAACAGGAGAATTACTTTTGTCCACTGCTGTTGTAAATTCCAAAGCAATACTAGCATAATCAACGAATAGTGCGGTTATGGCTAGAGATAGTTACAGATGACATCACGGTACGTAGTACATATACCAACAATGCATTGCAGCAGTTGGATTAATCTGTTCACTGGTGACGTGTATTGTACTAAAATTCTAGAATGAACAATGCTGGTCCACTATCCGACGAGATATAAGCAATAGAAAATGCAGTACTGCGTACTGCCATCACCTTAGTGCTGTATCAGTTGGATTACTTTGTTCACTGATGATTTGTATTCTACAGCAACTCTAGATTGAAAAAATACATATCCATTATCCCTCGCGATATTAACAATTGACGAGACAGTACTGTTTGCCGCCATCATCATAGTACTGTAGCAGCTGGAATTAATTTATCATTCATGATTTAAATACCACAGCCATTCTAGGATAACCAACGAATAGAACGGCTATGGCTAGGGGTGCTTACAACTAACAGAATGGTGCTCAGCACATTCAGACTAAGAAGACAGTAGCCGATGGATTACTTTGCTCAGTGATGACAAATTTTCTAGAGATCCGACTATGACTGATTACATATGCATTTCATCTCCAGGCAATAGCAATTGACATATCAGGACTCAGTGCAGCCATCATGAAAGTAACGTAGGCGTTGGAATAATTTGTTCACACATGATGTACGTTCTACAGAAATTTTGGAACAGAAAATGTATAATACGGATATTGTTGGAGGCAATTACCATGGACAGTACGGTACGTAGAGCATCTACCATGCGAGCACTCTTGCCTTACGATGAATCTCTTCAATGATGATTTATATTCTACAGCAATTCTAGAATTGAATAAGAGGGAACCGTTATGTCTCGAGATATTTGCAACTGACGACTAACTACAGAGTACAGCCCTCAGAACGATAATGTAGCCGGTGGTTTAATATGTTCATTGATGACGTAAGTTCCACAGCCATCCTAGAAAAATTAATCCATAATTCGGTTATGGATTGAGATACGTACAGTCCATATTACGCTACATAGTTCAACCAATAGCAGAGTACAGGAGCCGTTGGATTAACCCCTTCAATGATGGTTTAGGTTCTGTAACAACTCTATAATGACAAATTGCTGATCCATTAAATCGAAGAGATATAACGATTAACATAGCCGTACTCAGTAAGGTCATCATCACAGTAACGTAATCGTTGTAATAATTTGTTCGCTGATGATTTAAGTTCCACAGCAATTCTAGAGTGAGTTGCGGGTGTTACGCGTATGTCTGCTGAAATTTACCAGAGGCAGTACGGTAGTTACTACATCTACCAACAGTGCACAGTCGCCCTTCCATTAATCTGTTCATTGATGACTTAAATTGCTTAGCCGTTCCAGAATAATCAATGCACATTTCGGCTATGGGTAGAGATATAACAATTGACAGTACGGTATTCAGCGTATCAAACAAGAGAACACTGTAGACGCTGGATTAAGCAATTCAATGATGATTTAGATCCTATAGCATTTCTAGAATGGCGAAAGGCAGAACCGCTATTGCTCGGTTGTGTACTACCTAGATCACTGTACTATGCACAGACATTATTACAGTACTGTAGCCGTTGGATTAATTTCTTCACTGATGTCTTTGGTACCGCGGTAGTTCTAGAATAATCAATGTGTGCATCAGTCACGGCTACACTTATTTACAATTCCCGCACCGGAACATGGTGAATTCAGCAATTGAGCACAGTAGTCGATCAATTAATCTGTTCAGTGATGGTTTACATCCTCTTGCAAATCTAGGAAGAGAAAGGACGGACCCACTGTCGCTTCAGAGGGTATCAATTGACGAAACAATTCTGGGAGCACCCACCATCAAAGTACCCTAGCCGTTGGACCAAACCTTCTCGTACAATTTAAGCTTAACAGCATTTCTAGGACAGTCGATGCATAGTATGGTTATGGCTGCAGGTATTTGCAATTGATAGTACGGTACTTGGTGCATCCATCGACGGAGCACTTTAGACGTTGGATACACATGCTAAAGCACGATGTAGATTCTACAGTAATTCCAGAATGACAAAAGACAGATCCCTTATATCTCGAGGTGTTAGCAATAGACATAACAGTACATAGTACAGGCATCGTCACAGCAATGGAGCCGTTGGATTAATCTGTTCGCAGATCATTTGAATCCCGGAGTAGCTCTAGAATAATCAATGTATGCATCAGACATGGATAGATATATTTACAATTCCCAGTAGGGTAGTCGGTACAACCGACAACAGAGCACAACTGCCAGTGGGCTGTACTGTTCAGTGACGACTTAAATTCCAGAGTGGTTCTAGACTAACAAATGCATACATCAGCCATGCCTAGAGATATTTAAAATTCCCGGCGGGGTATTTGGGACATCCACCAATGGAGCAATGTAGCCGCCGTATTAAGCAGTTCAGTGATGAATTATATACTGTTGCAGTTCTAGAATCACAAATCCCTGGCCCATTGTCCTTCGGGAAATTAACAGTTGCCTAAACAGTCCTGTGTACAACCGTCATCACGGTATTGTAACCGCTGGAATAGTCTGTTCTTTCATGACTTGCGTTCAATAGCAGTTGAAGATTTATCAATGATTACATCACTTATTGCTGTAGATAGTTACT
>NW_016944450.1:0-10631 GCF_001483705.2 Eufriesea mexicana | reverse complement strand
TGGAATATTCATTGTGTACATCGGATGTGGCTGGAGACATTAAAGACTCCACGTGCGGTAGTTGGTAGATACACTAATGGAGACCTGTAGCCTTTGGATTTATATGCTCAGTGCTGACATATTTTCTATCACATTTCAAGAAAGAAGAACGATTGACTCATTGTCGCTCGCGGCATCAACAACTGACGAAACAGTGTTCACTTCGGCCATCACCACGTTACTTCATCCGTTGCAATAATTTGGTTAGCTGATAATTATAATTTATGAGTTATTCTAGAATATTCAACGTATAGTACGCCTATGGCTAGAGAAATTTACAATTGACAGCACGGTACTTAGTATATCTATCAGCAGAGAACAGTAGCCGTTATAATGGTATGTTCAGTGAAACCATTTTCGTCTACATACTCGTCCTCGTCCTCGTCTTCGTTCTCATCTTCATCGTCGTTCGCAACATCGGTCTTTCCATTGACCACATTGTTGCTCATCGTTCCTTTCGTCATCGCTTGTTGTGCCGGAAGCACATCCTGTATCTCCTCGTCGTCGCTTGCATGCAGCAGCCCGCTCAATCCTGCCTTCTTATTCTGGACAGCGTCGGTCTCCTCGTTCACTGCATGACAGGAATCCAAATATTTCTCACCTTTCTCGGTTTCCACGTCATATAGTTCTTTCCCTTCGCTCGCCCTCGCGCGCTCGCGAACTGCGTGGACACTCGGGCCAGAGCCATCTCCATGATGATGGTCGGCATGATCCTCTCTCCTTTTATTGGGTACGGGTTCCCCTCCTGGTCGTTCAGTCAGGCCCTCAGAATACACGTCGTTTTCCAGTCCCGAATCGTACCGTAACAATTTCCTTCCATTAGGGGACGAAGGACCAGTCCATGTGGTTTACGTAGAACTCAGTTGTTCCCCGTACGCTAACGGCCAGATGCCGGGATACACGGACACTCCGCTGCCAATGGACAACGCTGTTGCGCTCGGCGGAGGATGATCACTGCTAGGCGGAGTGCTCGGTTCCCTCTGGTTGTACAGGCACCCCGGTGTTTCTGGATCAGTACAAGATCGCTACTCGCAGCAGTCGCTCTCTGTTCCACCTTGAACCACGGTCGACGCTCTGCTGCTACCCATGAGGTCCCTCCTGTGCACAGGTCGCACCACATCCGCGCTTGGTCTTGTGCTCGAATCCATTGAGCCTACCTGACCTCCCTCGTACACGCACTTCCGTCTGCTGTCGTCATCCTCGCCTTCTTCCTCACCTTCGTGCTCATGCTTGTCCACACCTACGTGCATATCTTCGTGCTCACCCTCGTGCTCATCTTCACCCACATCTGCGTTCATATCTACGACTGCATCTTCGTCTCCAACTGCGTCCACAAGTCCGCCTTCATCGAAGTAGCCTTCTAGCGCAACAGGCCCTTTGCTTGTCGCAACATTTGCAATCCTCCGTAATTTCATCGAAGTCACAAAGCCACTCTATTTCATCTTCTGCCCCTTCGCCGTCAAATGTATATATGCTTTCTTCCATTTCCCCTAATGTTGGGATATAGCTCGTAAGTCTTCATCCTCGTGACATGTCCCTGTCCGCGTGGGGTGGGGCCTGTGCGTGTTCGCACACGGGCTGGCACGGTTGATGACGGAACCTTCCCCGTAGCTCCCCGTTTAGATCATCGGCCGTCATGGCGATGAAGTCGGGCTCGATTCATACCACTCCCGTGCTCTACCAAAAAGACGAGGCACGATTAAGTACTTGTACGACTCCGGCGGCAGCGTGCATGTGCTTTGGGGAGAACGCGCCAGAATCTACCGACGGTTGTTCTGATTTCTTGTTCCATCGAAATGGTCCAAATTATTGGCGACTGTCGTAATTCTAACATTCATCGCTCCTGTCTCTTCGCTGCTGAACGATAATGAGCACGCTGGTACAATTGTTGCTCCTATCTTCGGCACTGCAGCTACTAACGCCTTCGTTAGAGCTTCTAGGATCGTCTTCTCAAAGTCTTTCGCTTCCCAGGAACACGGATTACAGCTCCTCGCAATCTCCCCTATCTCATGGTTGTCCATGGTTTGTTGGCTGTTTATTGCTTCCAATAACATTGTTGCCAGTTATTTCTTCTTTCCACCGCTTTACTCCGAAGAATTCCTACTTGCAGCCTTTATCCCGCCTGAGCCACCAATTTATGTAGGAATTTTATTTATTAAGGCAGCAAGAGTTCGGTGGTGCAGAATAGAACTGATTTATTGAGAATGAACTTATTCTAGGCTTACGATCATTACACACACCACCTTTCAAAGAACTTCTCGAGGAACTGCCCGAAATACGTGCTCAAATATGCCACAACATAACTCAGCATACTGCAACATAATCTAACGTACTGCACCATACTCCACCAAACTGCACGCTTTGCCACCTCGCGTCCCTATTTAAACCCCATAATCCATCCTCTTTCATGCCCGTGCTATCTTTCCCAATCACGGTTTCCCAAACACTCTTCCATGCCTCGCACTCTGTGGGCCGCGTACTCTAAACACTCAAATGCATTCCTGGAGACACTCTTCACTCGTAACCTTTACATTCATAAACGTCCCATTCACACTATCCTTGAGGAGGGTCACTCATCCTCCCGCACACACTTCAGATAATACCCCGGACGCTCGAGTCAAACACGAGACGCCAGTTTATTGCCATTTATTTACGGTGAAGTGCCCAAGCATTCCCTCGCAATTTACAGACGTGCCCAGGAATAGATAAAGGAATACCATACCTACAATGTATCTCTCCTTTGCCATTCTAGTACTTACATTTGACACAAATCATCGGTGAACAGGTAAATGAAATGTTTACCGTGCTCAATTGGTGGATATACTAAGCACCTTGTTGTCAGCTGTAAATATCACTAAACATAACCGCCCTGTGCATTGATCAATCTAGAATTGCGGTGCAACATTCATCGTCAGTGAACAAATTAACACGATGGCAACAGTGCTCTGTTGGTGGATGTATGTAACGTACGTTGCGTTGCCGAAATTTCTGGGCATAACTGATATATCTATTGATTATTCTAAAATTACTGAGGAAGCTAGGTCATCAGTGAACAAGTTAAAACGACAGACACATTATTTCGAAGAAGGCTATACTCATTGTCGTTTTGTCAATTGTTATTACCACATGGGATGATGCATCTCCCTTTTGTAACCCTTGAATAGCTATAGAACATGTATCAGTGACCTCATTATTCAAACGTGTACAGAGCAATGTAGGTGGGTATACTCTGTATTGTATTTACATACATCAAAGTCGCCACCGATAATTTCTTTATGCATTGAATATTCTACAACTGCTGAAGAATTTAGTTGATCATCGAACAGATTAGTTCAATGCTTAAAATTTTGTGTAAATGGCTACACTGAGTACGGTATTGTCAACTGACTATGCCACCACAAATGAATGATCCATGCTTTGATCACTTCATAGTTGCTGCACAGTTCGAAACATCAGTGAACCTGCTAGTCCAACGCCTATTGTGCTCTGTTGGTGGACATACTAAGTACCGTACTGTCAATTGCAAATATTTTTGGCCATAAATAGCACACACAATGTCCATTCTACTATTGCCGAGGAACAGTAATCCTCCGGGAATATATTAGTGCAACGGCTACAGTGCTCTGTGAGTGGACGTAGCAAGTACCGCAGTCACGTTTGTTAGAGTTTGTGGCCACAGTTGACATATGAGTTGATAATTCTAGAATTCATGTGAAATTTATTGACTCAGTTAACAAATTAACGCAACGGCTATAGAACTGTGGTGATGGCAGTACTCAGAGACGTTATGGCAATTGCTGGTGCCTTTAGCTGTTACGCATCTCTCCTTTGCCATCCTGGAGCAGCTACAAAATATACATCATCTTTGAACAGGCTTTCTCAACGGCTACATGGCTCTGTTGTGGATGTGCGAAATAATGTACTGTCTACTCCAAATATCTATATCTATAACAGTACTGCACATTGATTATTCTAGAAATGCCGTTAAAATTGAATTATCAGTGAACAAATTAGCCCAACTGTTAAAGCACTGCGATCGTGGCTGAACTCAGGACCCTTTCGTCAGTTGCTAATGTCTTAGGCGATAATGGCTTAGTCATTTGCCATTCCAGAATTGCAGTGGACCTTATATGATAAGCGATCCGATAAATCCAACGACTGCAGTACTGTCATGATTTCAGTATTCAATGCCGTTATGGCAATTGCTAATACCTTGACCTGCAACGGATATGTCGTTTGTCATCCTAGTGTTGCTATAGTATATACATCATCATTGAAAACGTCTTCCATCAGTTATAGTGCTCTGATGATGGACGTACTAAGTTCCGTACTGTCAGGTGTAAATATCTCCAGACATGACCATACAATGCATTGATTATTCTTGAATTGCAGTTAAATTTTAGTTTCGGGTGTACAAATTCGTACAATATACAAGGTGCTGTGGTGATTGCTGTACACAGTAGTGTTTCCTCAGTTGTTAATATCTCGAGCGATAATGAGCCAGCCCTTTGTCGTTCTATAGCACCAGTACGATATAGATCATCACTAAGCAGAATAGTACAATGGCTATAATGGTCTCTTGGTGGATGCACCAACTGCAGTACTGGGTATTGCAAGTATCTAAGCCAACAAACGATGTATGAATTGCTTACCCTGGAACTACCGTGTAACATAAAGCATCACTAAAATGGTTAATGCATCGGCTCGAGTACTGGCATGATGGCTGTACTTAGAACTGTGTTGTCAGTTATTAATACTTCGTGCGGCAATGGATAAGTCTTTTG
Source organism: Eufriesea mexicana (assembly GCF_001483705.2). Lineage (NCBI taxonomy): Eukaryota > Metazoa > Arthropoda > Insecta > Hymenoptera > Apidae > Eufriesea > Eufriesea mexicana. The sequence continues at coordinate 5,808 of NW_016944450.1, read as the reverse complement.
TCATTCAATAGTTGCTATATGACCTGCACTGTCATTGAAGATGTTTATTCAATGGATACAGCGCTGTGTTGCTGCCTGTACTCCGTACAGCACTGCCATGTGTAAATACCTCTAGACATTACCATACTATAGATTGGTTACTCTGGAATTGCTGTTAAAATTAAGTTATCGGTGAGCTTGTTTGTTCAAAGGCGAATTTACTGTGATGGTGACTGTACACAATACGGTTTCGTCAATTTTATAATATCTCGGGCGATAATGAGTTAGTACATTGTCAATCTATAATTACAATTGAACATAAAACGTGGCTGTACGGAATAATACAATGGCTAAGATAGTCTACTGGTGTTTCTGCCGCCTACCGTACAGGGAATTGTAATTACCCCTAGGCGTAACTGTCGCATACATTGATAATTCTAGAAATACCAAGGAATAAAAATCGTTACTGAGAAGCTTAATCCAACGCCTACTGCGCTGCATTGAATAATGCGCTAACTATCGTACTGGCAATTGTAAACATCTTTATATATATCAGATGTGCACATTGATTGTTCTATATGCACTACGGTATATGAACCTTCAGTTATCAAATTAATCCATGGACAACAGTACTGTGACGATGGACCTACATAGTTCTGTTGTGTCAATCGTTAATGTCCAGAGCTGTAACGGATGTGTGCACTGTTTGTGGATGTACAAGAAACGTAGTGTCATTTGTAAATATCTGCAGCCACAAATATACTATATATTGATTACTCTATAATTGCTGCTAAGTTCATCTTATCAGTGAACAAATTAGTCAACGTCAAAGGAGCACTGATGATGGTTGTGCATATAACTGTTTCTTCAATTGTAAATGTATGGAGCTTTGACGGATCTGTCTCTTGTCATTCTAGAATAGCTATACAATCTAAATCCCCATTGAACAGGTAAACCTAACTGCTGCAGTGCACTGATGATGTATATTCCATGCACCGTTCTACCATTTGTAAATATATCCAGCGGCAACCTTACAAAGTATTGATTATTCTAGAATTGCAGTTAAAGCTAAATTGTTTGTGAACTTTCTAGCCCACTGTCTAAAGTACTGTGATGATGGCTGTACTCTGTACAGTTTCCTCAATAGTTCATGACTCAAGCGATATTGGCTCTGTCCATTGTCAGTCTAGAGCTGCTATAGGATATAAATCATCTCTGAACATATTAATCCAAAGGCTGTAATGCTGTACTGGAGAATGCACTAACTACCGTCCTGGGATTTGGAAATGCCTCTATGTATAACTGATGTACACATTGGTTATTCTAGAACTACTGTGAAAGTTAAGACATCAGTGATCAAATATGTCCAATGCCTACGTCATTGTGACGATGACTGTACTTAGTACTGCGTTGTCATGTTTTAATAACTCAAGCTGTAATGGTTCTGTCTCTTATCACCCTAGGATTGCTATAGAATGTTTATCATCTTTCAATGGGACATTCCTACGTCTACTGTGCTTTCCTGACGGAATATCTAAACCGTACTGTCAATTGTAAATATCTCCAGCCACTACCTTACTGTACAGTGGTTATTCTAGAATTTGTTCGAAATTTTCATCACTAGTGAGAAAAGTAATGCAACTGCTGCGGCTCTGTGATGGCGGCTGCACTCATTACTGTGCTGTCAATTGTTTATATGTAGAGGGAAAATGGATCTGCGTTTTGTCTTTCTAGGATTGCTATGGAATTTACGTCTTCTGGGAACAAAGTAATACAAGGGATGCAGTACTGCGGTAGTGGCTGTACCCTTTAGTGTGTTGTCAATTGTTAATTCTTCGAGCGATAATGTATCTGTCGCATTTCATTCGAGCATTGTTGCAGGATGTAAATCACCTTTGAGCAGATTAATCAAACAGAGAGAGAGAGAGAGATCTGTTGGTGTATCTACTATGTCCCCTACTCTTAGCTGTATATACCTCTGGCCACAGCCGTATTATACTGAGATTGTTCTGAATTGGCTTTGGAATTTAAATAATAAGTGAAGAAGTTAATTCATCGCTTACAGTACAGTGACGATAACGGTCCTCAGTACAGTATTGTCAATTGCCAAATTGTCGAGGCGCAATTGAACTGCCTTCTTCATTCTGGTATTGCTGTGGAAAATAGTTCGAAGGTGAACTGATGAATTCAACAGCTACAGTGCTCTGCTGGTATATGTACTAGGTACCGTTCTCTCAGCTGTAGATATCTCTAGACGTAGCGGAAATTTGCATTGACCATTCTATAATGGCCGTGGAATTAAATAATCAATGAACAAGTTATTCCAACGGCGACAGTAATTTAATTGTGGCTGAACTCAGTACTGCGTTGTCAGTTGTTAATGTTTCCACCCATGACGCATATGTCCGTTGTCATTATAGAATTGCTATAGAATATAAATCATCATTGAACATGTAAATTCATCGGCTACTCCACTCTGTTGATGGACGTACTAAGTACCGTACTGTTAACTGTAAATATCTGTAGCCATAACCGTAAAATGCAATCATTATTCTAGAATTGCTTTTAAACATAAACTATAAGCGAATAAACTATTCCAACGGCTGAAGGTCTGTGATGATCACTGCACTTATTACTGTTCCGTCAATTGCTAATGTCTCGAGCTTTAATGTGTCAGACCACAGTCACTCCAAAATTGCAATAGAATATATGTCGCCACTCAACTGGTTAGACCAATGGCTACAGTGCTCCATTGGTGCATGTTCCTTCTACCGTACTGAGAATTGTTTATATCTCTAGCAATAACTGATGTATACACTGATTATTCTGAAACACTGTGGAATTAAGAACATCAGTGTGCAGATTAATCCAACGGCTTAGGTTTTGTGACTACAATAGGACTCAGTACTCTTATGTCAGTTGTTAATATCTTGAGCAACAACAGATGAGTATTTTGTCATTTTATAATTGCTATAGAATATTCATCATCATTGAGCAGGTGAATCCAACGTCTACAGTGCTCTCTTCATGAATGTACTACGTACCGTACTGTCATTTTTCAATATTTCTAGAAGTAACGGTCCTAGATATTGACTAATCTAGAATTGCTGTTAAACATAAATTAGCAGTGATCAAATTAATGCCACAACTAAAGTACTATTATGGTGGCTGCACTTGTCTCTGTCCAACGGCTAGAGTATTGTGATGATGGTTGTACTCTGTACTCTTTCGTCGCTTGTTAGTTTCCAAAGCGATAACGAGTCAGCCCCTTGTCATTCTAGAATAAAGTGGAAAATGGATCATCAGCGAACAGGTTAATCCAACCCCTGCATCGCTGTGCTTATGACTGCACTTAGTAATGTTATCTTGGTTAGTAATTTCTCGAGGCGTAACGTGTATCTCTTTTGTCATTCTAGAATGGCTATAGAAACTATATCATCATTGACCTGGTTAATCCAACGGATAGTGTGCCCTGTAGTCGGATGCACTAGGAGTGGGCACAGCCATTGGCAAATATCACCATGCATAACGGTACAATACCTTTGCTCGTAGTGCATGAAATGAAGGAAAAATTTATTTAAACGCATAATAACAGAGCACCAATTATAATTTTATTGGTAAAAATGGACTCGCTCCTCTCTACGATATAATCCATACACGACATACTTACTCAGAGCGTCTTTTTCTGTCGACTGTCCTAGAAGCACAAAATGCTTTTCACGACCCCCGGCCATACTCGTCACACCCATATGTTATTTAACACGAACATTCCTAACACATATACCAATCATACTGTGACAACTACCTCCAAAACAATGACCTGAATTCATTACACGCTAGAAAACCACGCATAACTGCTTCACACACCAGCACATATTTTAACAGAAATCAGAGTAACCACTACCACAGCACTGACTGCTCTAGAATTGCTTTGGAATTTGCGTCACTCGTGAAAAGTTATTCCAACGGCTATAGTAGTGTGATGAATTATGTCCTCAGACCTGCTTCGTCACTTGTTAACGTCTGGAGCGAAAATGAGTCTGCCCTTTTTCATTCTAGAAATACAATCCGATAAAAATTATATCTGAACAGATTAATCCAATGGCTTCAGTACTCAATGCGTGGATGTAACCACTACTGTACCGGAAATTGTGAATATCTCTAGCCATAAACGTACCACAGACTGATTATTTTGGACTTGCATAGTAACCTTTATCATCAGTGAACAAATTAATCCATCGCCAACAGTACTGTAACGATGGCTGTACTCAGTACCTTTACGTCAATTGCTAATGTCCCGAGAGATATTGGGAGAGCCTTTGGTCATTATGGAATGTAAATTATTATTGAGCGGATCAATCTATCGGCTAGATCCATCTGTTTGTGATTGTAGCTACTATCGAACAGCGCATTGTAAACATCTCCAGCAAAAAATGATGTATGCAGTGATTATTCAGGAACTACGGTGGAATTCATATGATTAGTGAACAGATTATTCTGACGGCTGCAGTGCTCTGTTGATGGATGGAATTAGTACCGTCCTGTCGATCGTAAATATCTGTAGCCGCAACTGTACTACACATTGTTCGTTCTAGAAGTTTTGTGGGATATAAATTATAAGTTCACAAGTTAGTCCAACGGATAAAGTACTGTGATCATGGCTGTACTCAGTACTGTTTCGTCAATTATTAATTATTCGAGGTAAAACGGTGCAGTCCGTTGCCGTTCCAGAATTGCAATGGAACACTCATCACCCGGGCACATATTGCACCCACGTCTGCAGTATGGTGATGATGGCAGTACACCGTGCCATTATGGCAATTGTTATTACCTCGAGCTGCAGCGGACATATCTTTTGTCATTCTAGAACCGCAATAGGGTCTCCATCATCATTGAACAGGTTTTCTCTACGGTAACCGTCCTCTGTTGATGGATGTACTATGTGCCGTACTGTCAAATGTATATATCTGTATCCATATCCTTACTATACATTGTTTCTTCTAGAATTGCTGCTGAAATTAAATTAAAGTGAACAAGTTAGTACAACGGATAAACCACTGTGATCATGGCTGTGCTCAGATGTCGTCAAATGTTAATATTTGTGGGTATAATGGGTCAGTCCTTTGTCATTCTACAATTGCAATAGAATTTATGTCATTGCTGCACGGTTTAAGTCAACGGCTACGTTGCTCTATTGGTGGATGTAACAAATTCCGTACTGGGTATTGTAAATTACTCTAGCCATAACAGATGCTTGCATGGATTTTCATTGAGGTACAGCGCAACTTAAGTGTCCAGAGAACAAATTAATCCATCGGCCAAAGCACTGTGTTGATGGCGGGACATAGCACTCTGCTGTCAGTTGCTAATGTATCGAGCGGAAATGGATCTGCTTATTGTCATTTTAGAGTTGATATAGAATATAAACTATCACTGAACAGATCAATCCAACGGCTACAGTGTTCTGTTAATCGATGTACTGAGTACGGTGGTGCCAATTGCAAATATCATAAGCCACAACCGTACTATGCATTGGTCAAACTGGAATTGCTGATAAACTTAAATTATCAGGAAAAAAAGTCAGTCCATATGCTCAGGAACTCCGATAATGTCTGTACTCAGTACCCTTTTGTCAACTGTTAATATCTCGAGTGAAAACGGGTAAGTCTTTTGACATTCTAAGATTGCAAAGGGACTGAGGTCATCATTTAGCAGATTAGTCTAACGGCTACATGGCACTACTGGCGGATGTACTGAGAACCGTAATGTCAATTGCAATTATCTCTAGCCATAACCATATTTACCGTCGCTTTTTCCAGAAATGCGGTT
>NW_016944449.1:925-1184 GCF_001483705.2 Eufriesea mexicana | reverse complement strand
ACTTGCCAGAGAATTGGTCTATTCAAAATCTGTAACCTGCTGCCGCTTGGTGAATAGATCGCCCAACGCCTACAATCCAATGACAAGTACTGCCATTCACTTGCCAGATGATATATCTATACAAAATATATACTCTGTTATATCTTGGTGAATATTACGCCCAGCACCTTCAATCCTATGGCAAGCACAGCCATCTACTTGCCAGACAATAGTTATATTGAAAATCTATAATCTGTTATAGCCTAGAGAATAGATGGCC
>NW_016944449.1:0-757 GCF_001483705.2 Eufriesea mexicana | reverse complement strand
CTGTTATAGCTTGGTGAATAGATCGCCTAACGCCTTCAATCCAATGGCAAGTACTGCCATCTACTTGCCAGAGAATAGGTCTATTCAAAATATATAATCTGTTGTAGCTTGGTTAATAGGTCGCCTAGCGTCTGCAACCAGTGGCATGCACAGCCATCTACTTGTCAGAGATTAGGTCTAATCAAAGTCTATAACCTCCTACAGCTTGGTGAATAGATCGCCTAACGCCTACAATCCAATGAAAAGTTCAGCCATTCACGTGCCAGACGATATATCTATACAAAATCTATACTATCTATAATCTGTCATAGCTTGGAGTATAGGTCGCCTAACGTCTTCAACCAATGGCAACTACAGCCATCTACTTGCCAGAGAATTGGTCTATTCAAAATCTGTAAACTGCTGCCGCTTGGTGAATATATCGCCTAACGCCTTCAATCCAATGGCATGTACAGTGATCTACTTGCCAGAGAATAGGTATATTCAAAATATTTAACCTGTTATAGCATGGTGAATAGATGGCCTAACTACCTCAATCCAATGGCAAGTGCAGCCATCTACTTGCCAGAGAATAAGTCTATTCAAAACCTATAAGCTGCCATAGCTTGGTGATTTGATCGCCACTCTGCTGCTATCCAATGGCATGTATCGCCAGATACTTGCAAGGGAAAAAGTCTATTCAAGATCTGTAATCTGTTGTAGGTTCGTGAATAGATCGCCTAATGCCTTCAATCCAATCTCAAGTAATGCCATCTAC
>NW_016944448.1:0-591 GCF_001483705.2 Eufriesea mexicana | reverse complement strand
AGCCAGATTCTATAGCATTGCAATGGCTATAGAACGCCACTAGCGCCTTTCCTCCTGATTTATACAAGAAAGTTAGCCAACCACAATATTAGTCGAAAACGTCAATAATACTGAATTTTGCGGCCAGATACTACCCCATTTCAATGGCTATATCACGCCAATAGTATCTATCGTCCTTATCTATGCAAGGAAGATAGGTCACCGCGATATTAGTCGAAAACGACAATAAAATTGGATTTTTCAGCCAGATTCTATAGCATTGCAGTAGCTACAGTACGCCAGTAGAATCTTTCCTCCTTATACTCCCAAGAAAGCTAGGTCACCACGATATTAGTCGAAAACGACAATAAAATTGGATTTTTCAGCCAGATTCTATAGCATTGCAATGGCTGCAGCACGCCACCACCGTCTTTCCTCCTTATTTATGCAATACAGCTATATCACCACGATATGAGTCGAAAATGTCTGTAAAAATGTATTTTCCAGCCAGATTCTATAGCATTGCAATGGCTGCAGCACGCCACCACCGTCTTTCCTCCTTATTTATGCAAGAAAGATAGCCCACCACGATATTAGTCGAAAACGTCAATA
>NW_016944447.1:0-500 GCF_001483705.2 Eufriesea mexicana | reverse complement strand
TAGGGGCCAACAGCGCTGTCATATTTTCAGCTTTTCTCTGGAGAGTCCAGCAATAGTTCTCTCTGTACGTTACGTTTAGTCACGTTTCGTTCGGTTATGTTGGACTAGGTTATGTTTGGTTAGGATAGCTTTATCTTTTGTGCTGTACACTGCTTTTCGTTGGATTTCTGGGCTCCATTGTGCTCTAGTATGCCATGCTTGGCTCTGGGGGGGAGCGGGGGGGCATTAGTAGCGGTTTCAACAAAATGGGTTGTGTTAGGGTGTATTTGGTTGTGTCCTGCTGGCTTGTGTAAAGGCTTACGTAGCTTTGGCTCTTCTGATACACGCTGCAAATCTACGGATTTCTGCCGTCTACTCTCCACTAATGTGTTCTGCTTGGCTCTGGGGTGGCCAACAATAGTGGTCATGGCACGTTAGTTTGAGATATGTTAAGTTTGGTCATTGTGGCATCGACTTTTGTGTTATACAATGCAATTCGGTGGTCTCTACGATTTACTCAT
>NW_016944446.1:0-749 GCF_001483705.2 Eufriesea mexicana | reverse complement strand
TGAATGGATGTATGTATATATGTATGTATGGATGTATGGAAGGACGTATGAATGGATGTATGTGTGGACGAATGGATTGGTGTATGAATGGATGCATGTATAGATGTATGTATGTATGTATGTGTGGATATAATGGTGGATTGATGGATTGGTGGACGTATGTATGGAAGGATATATTTATGGATCGATGGATGTATGAATGGATGGGTGTGTGGAAGAATGGATGTATGGATGGATGGATGTATGGATGGATTGCTGTATGGATGGTTGTGTGTATGCATAGATTGAAGTATGGATGGCTGGGTGAACGGATTTATGGATGTGTGCATGGATATATGTATTGATGTTTGTATGGATGTATGTATTTATGTATGGATGGATGTATGTATGGATGTGTGTGTGCGTATGTATGTATGTGCGGATGTACGTATGGATGTATGTATGGATGGATGGTTGTATGGTTGGACGGGTTTGTGTATGTATGTATGTGTGCACGTATAGGTGTACGAGTGTTTGGATGTACGGATGTATGGATTTATCGGTGTACGTATGTATGGATGTATGGTTGGATATATGAATGGAACGATGGATGCATGGATGTATGTGTGTATGTTTGAATGGATGTATGCATGGATTTACGTATGGATGTTTATATGGATATATGCATGGATGTAAGCATAGATGTTTGTATGGATGCATGTATTCATATATGGATGTATGGATGTATGGATGTATATATATATGGATGT
>NW_016944445.1:0-523 GCF_001483705.2 Eufriesea mexicana | reverse complement strand
ATATGGATGTATGTATTGATGTATGTATGGATGTATGTATGGATGTATGTGTGGATGTACGTAAGGATGGATGAGTGTATGGGTGGATGGAATTATGGATGTATGGATGTGTGGATTTATGGATGTATGGATGGATGCATGTATGGATGGATGCATGTATGAATGTGTGCATGTATGTATGTGTGGATGTTCGAATGTATGGATGTACGGATGCATGGATATATGGATATGTGGGTGGATGAATGGTTGGGTGGATGGACGGAAGAACGGATGTATGTATGGATGTATGCATTGATATATCTATGGATGTTTGTATGGGCGATTGTATATGTATGGATGTACGGATGCATGGATATATGGATATGTGTGTGGATGAATGGTTGTGTGGATGGACGGAAGAACGGGTGTATGTATGGGTGTTTCTATGGACGTATGAGTGGGTGTATGCATTGATGTATGAATGGATGTTAGTATGGATGTTTGTATGGATGTATGTATGGATGTATGTATGTATGGGAGTGTA
>NW_016944444.1:0-904 GCF_001483705.2 Eufriesea mexicana | reverse complement strand
TTTCCAGCAACATTCTGTAGCACTGCAATGCCTATAGCATGCCAACAGAATCTTTTCTCCTTATTTATGCAATAAGGATAGCTCACAACGATATTAGTCTGAAATGACAATAAAATTGTATTTGCCATACGGACTCTATAGCGTTGCAATGGCAATAGCACGCCAATAGAATCTTTCCTCCTTATTTATTCAAGAAAGATAGCTCACCACAATATTAGTCGAAAATGTCGAAAAAATTGTATTTTCCAGCCAGATGCTACAGGACTGCAATGGCTATATCATTGCAATGGCTATAGCACTCAAAAAGCATCTTTCCTCCTTACTTATGCACGGAAGTTCGCTCACCACGATATTAGTCGAAACTGTCAATATAATTGAACTTTCCATCCTGATTCTATAGCATTGCGTCGGCTATAGCACGCCAATTGATTCTTTCCTCCGTATTTATACAATAAATTTGGCTCACCACGATATTAGTCGAAAATGTCAACAAAATTGTATTTTCCAGCCGCAATCTATATCATTGCGATGGCTAAAGCACTCCAAAGGCATCTTTCCTCCTTACTTAAGCAAGGAAGTTAGCTCTCCACGACATTATTCGAAAATGTCGACAAAATTGTATTTCCCAGCCATATTCTATACCATTGCAATGGCTATAGCACCCAAAAAGCATCTTTCCTCCTTACTTAAGCAAGGAAGTTAGCTCTCCACGACATTATTCGAAAATGTCGACAAAATTGTATTTCCCAGCCATATTCTATACCATTGCAATGGCTATAGCACCCAAAAAGCATCTTTCCTCCTTACTTATGCAAGGAAGTTAGCTCACCAGGATATTAGACGAAAATGTCAATAAAATTGGACTTTCCTTCCAGATTCTACAGCATTGCAACACCAATAGCAC
>NW_016944443.1:0-622 GCF_001483705.2 Eufriesea mexicana | reverse complement strand
ACATTTACGACTAATATGGTGCTGAGCTAACTTTCTTCCATAAATCAGGAGGAAAGATTCTATGGGCGTGCTATAGCCATAGCAGTGCTGAAGAATCTGGCCAGAATATTCAATTTTTATGACATATTCGACTAATATCCTAGTGAGCTAAGTTTCTTGCATAAATAAGGAGGAAATATTCTATTGGCGTGCTTTAGGCTTTGCAATGTTATCGAATCTGGCTGGAAAATTCAATTTTATTGACATATTCGACTAATATCCTAGTGAGCTAAGTTTCTTGCATAAATAAGGAGGAAATATTCTATTGGCGTGCTTTAGGCTTTGCAATGTTATCGAATCTGGCTGGAAAATTCAATTTTATTGACATATTCGACTAATATCCTAGTGAGCTAAGTTTCTTGCATAAATAAGGAGGAAATATTCTATTGGCGTGCTTTAGGCTTTGCAATGTTATCGAATCTGGCTGGAAAATTCAATTTTATTGACATTTTCAACTAATATCGTGGTGAGCTATCTTTCTTGCGTAAATAAGGCGGAAAGATACTTTGGAGTGCTATTTGCATTGCAATGCCGAAGAATGTGGCTGGAAAAATCCATTTTATTGACATTTGCGACTAATATG
>NW_016944442.1:0-509 GCF_001483705.2 Eufriesea mexicana | reverse complement strand
AGCACATAGTGGCATTGGCTCTTGCACTGTGCACTGCCATTCGATGGATTTCTGCGCTCGGTTATGCTCTGAAATACTCTGCTTGGCTCTGTGTTGGCCACAAGTGGTGGTCTAGGCACGTTAGGTTGGATTAGCTTACGTTTGGTTACGTTACGTTTGGTTAGGACAGGATGTGGTAGCTTTCACTTCTGTGCTATGCATTGCTATTCGGTGGATCCGTGCTCAACTGCGCTCCAATATACTTTGCTTGGCCCTGGGTAGTCTTAGTGGTCGCAGCACGTTATGCTTAGTTAGGCTACGTTTGGTGGATTGCGTTAGTCTGCGTTATTTTTTCATAGCTTTGACATATCTGCTGCAAAGTGCTGTTATATGGGCTTCCGTGCTCAGCCCCTCTCTAGTATCTTCTGGTATACCCTGAGGAGGCCAGCAATAATGGCCTGTGCAAGTTGAGTTGAGTTATGTCACGGTTGGTTAGGATATGTTAGGCTACGTTTGGTTAGGGTAACTTT
>NW_016944441.1:0-1405 GCF_001483705.2 Eufriesea mexicana | reverse complement strand
ATTTATGGATGTATGGGTGTGTGGTTGGATGGATGTATGGACGGCGGCCTGTATGGATGGATCGATGAATGGAAGGATTGGGGTATGGATCGACGGATTTACGTATCTATGGATGCATGAATGCGTCGATGTATGAATGCATGTATGTGCGAACGTATCGATGTGCGTATGCGTGGATGTATCGATGTGTGGGTGGATGAATGGTTGTGTGGATGGACTGAAGTGTGGGTGGAAGGATGGGTGGATGAACGGATGCATGGGTGGTTGATTGGGTGTATGGATGGATGGGTGTGTAGATGTATGTATGGATGTATGGATGTATGGATGTGTGGATGTATGTACGTATGGATGGTTTGGTGGATGGATGGAGGTATGGAAGTATGGATGTATGTATGTATACATGTATGGATGTATGTATGTGTGAATGTATGGATGTAAGAATGTATGGATGTATGCATGTATGGATGCATGCATGTATGGATGCATGCATGTATGGATGTATGTATGTATGAATGTATGGGCGTATGGGTGTACGAATTTACGGATGTACGGATGTATGGATGTAAGGATGGATGGATGGATGCACTGATGTATGTATGGATGTATGCATGCCTGTTTGTACGGGAAGATGCGTGTATTAATGGATGGATGTATGAATGGATAGTTGTATGGATCGATGGATGTATGGATGGGAGCTTGAATGGATGGATGGAGGTATGGTTCGATGGATGTATGAATGGGAGGATGTATGGATGGATGGTTGTATGGGAAGTTGTAAGTATGGATGGATGTTTGTATAGATGAATGGTTGTGTGGATGGATGGATGTACGGTTGGATTGAAGTACGGATTGACGGATGTACGGATGTGTGGATGTATGTATGTATATATGTATGGATGTATGAATTTGTGGAGATATGGGTGTATGTATGGATAGATGTGTGGATGGATCTATGAGTGGATGGCAGCATATATGGATGGATCGATGTATTGATATACAGTTGTATGGACGCATGAGTCTTACGTTGTATGGATGCACGTATGTATGGTTGTATGGATGGTTGGATGTATCGAATGATAGACGTACGAATGGATGGATATATGGATGTATGGAGGTCTGGAAGTATGGGTGTATGGATGGATGGATGTATGGATGGATAGACGTGTGGATCGATGGAAGTAAGGATGGGTGGTTGTATGGCTGGAAGGATGTATGGAAGGGTGGGTGTATGGATATGTGAATGTATGGATTGAAGGCCGTATGAATGGATGGATGTATGGATGGACGGCTGTACGGATGAATAGATGTACGTAAGAATGTATGTATGAATAGATTGTGGTACGGATGGATGGATGTATGTATCAATGGATGAATGGATGAATGAATGGATGGATGTATATATGAA
>NW_016944440.1:0-698 GCF_001483705.2 Eufriesea mexicana | reverse complement strand
GCACAAAAGGCATGCATATCCTTGCCTAGCCTAACCAATCGTGACATAGCCAAGCGCAACCTTGCCCGACCTAACGTGTCTGGACAACTACCGCTGCCTTCCACAGAACCAACCGGGATATACTTCAGCACAGTAGAGCGCAGAAATCCGCCGCATTGCAGTGTAAAGCACAAAAGTCAAAGATACCCTAACCAAACCTGACCCTACCTAGCCTAACCTGACGGAGCCTAACACATCGTAATGATACCACAGTTGCTGGCTCTCCTAGAGTCAAGCTCAACATATTAGAGCACAGTAGAATGCAGAAGCCCGCCGAATAGCAGTGTATAACGCAAAAGTCATAGCTAGCCCCTCCTAACCCGACCAATCGTTATGAAACCAAACGGAACCTAGCTCAACCTATCGCGAAGCGACCACTATTGCTGGCCTCCGGAGAGCCAAGCAGAACATATTACAGGAGTGTAGGGGGCAGAAAACCCTAGAATCGCAGTGTATAGCAGAAAAGTAGAAGCTACACGAACCTAACCCAAGCAAACATAACCTAACCAAACGAAGCCTGACTCAACGTAGCGAGCCGCGACCACTATTGCTGGCCATCCCATAGCCGAGCTGAACATATTAGAGCACACCAGATAGCAGAAATCCGCCGAATTGCATTGTATGGCACAAAAGCCGTAGTTTGTCCTCCTAATGTAGCC
>NW_016944439.1:0-1063 GCF_001483705.2 Eufriesea mexicana | reverse complement strand
GAAAATTCAATTTGATTGTTATTTTCGACTAATATCGTGGTGAGCTAACTCCCATGTATACGTAAAGAGGAAGAATTATATTAGGGTACTAAAGCCATTGCAATGCTGTAGTAGGCGTTGCAATGCTGCTGAATCTGGCTGGAAATTTCAATTTCATTTACTTTTTCGACTAATATCGTGTTGTGCTAATTTTCTTGCATAAATAAGGAGGAAAGATTCTATTGGCGTGCTATAACCATTGCAATGCTATAGAATCCGGCTGGAAAATTCAATTTTATCCACATTTTCGACTAATATCGTGGTGACGTAACTTTCTTGCATAAATAAGGGGGACAGATTCTATTGGCGTGCTACGGCCATTTCATTGATATAGAAACAGGCTGGAAAATTCAATACTATTGGCATTTTCGTCTAGTATCGCGGTGAGCTGACTTTCCTCCATACTTAGGAGGAAAGATTATATTGGCGTGCTATAGCCATTGCAGTGCTATATAATCTGGCTGGAAAATTCAATTCCATTGACATTTTCGACTAATATCGTGGTGAGCTAATTTTCTTGTATAAATAAGGAGGAAGGATTCTATGGGCGTACTATAGCCATTGCAATGCTATATAATCTGGCTGGAAAATTCAATACTATTGGCATTTTCGTCTAGTATCGCGGTGAGCTGACTTTCCTCCATACTTAGGAGGAAAGATTATATTGGCGTGCTATAGCCGTTGAAATGATATAGAATCTGCCTGGAAAATTCAATTTTATTGACATTTTCGACATATATCTGTGTGAGCTATCTCCTTTGCTTACGTAAGGAGAAAGGATTCTATGGGCGTACTATAGCCATTGCAATGCTATATAATCTGGCTGGAAAATTCAATTCCATTGACATTTTCGACTAATATCGTGGTGAGCTAATTTTCTTGTATAAATAAGGAGGAAGGATTCTATTCGCTTGCCATAGCCATTGCAGAGGTATAGAATCCGGCTGGAAAATTCAATTTTATATACATTTTCGACTAACATCGTGGTGAGCAAACTTCCTTGCATAAATGAGGAGGAAAGTCT
>NW_016944438.1:0-222 GCF_001483705.2 Eufriesea mexicana | reverse complement strand
TGACCTGACCTGACCTTACCTGACCTGACATGACCTGATCTAACTTGACATGACTTTGCGTGACCTGGCCTGACCTGAATTGACCTGAACTGACATCATCAGATCTGACCTGACCTGACATGACCTGGGCTGACCTGACCTGACCTGACATGACTTGAACTGACCTAACCAGACCTGACCTGACCTGACCAGTCCCAACCTTGCCTGGCCTGACATGACCTG
>NW_016944437.1:0-764 GCF_001483705.2 Eufriesea mexicana | reverse complement strand
TTTCTGCTATACAATGCTATTTACTTGCTTTCCGCTCGCTACTCTGCTCTACTATACTCTGCGCGACTCTGGGATGGTCAGCAGTAGTGGTCTCGACACGTTGTGTTAGGTTGGGTTGCGTTTGGCTGTACTAAGCTTGCGTGGGGTAGGATAGGACAGCTTGGACTTTTCTGCTATAAACTGCTGTTCGGTGGATACATGCGCCCTACATTGCTCTCCGAAACCCTGCTCGACTCTCGGGATGTGTGCAACAGTGCTCGTGGCACGTTGGGTTTAGTTAGGTTACAGTTAGTTTGGTTAGGTAGGGAAAAGTTTGGTTCGGGTAGCTTTGGCTTCCGTGCTGCACACAGCTATTCGTTCGAATCCTGCCCTCGTCCTCCACTGTTCTCGACTCGAATCTGCTAGACCCTGGGGAGGCCAGAAATAGTGGTCGCGGCACGCTACGTTCAGCTATGCTGCTGTAGGGTAGGTTATGTTAATTTGGGGTAGGTTTGGATACCATTGACTTTTCTTCTGCACACTGCGATTCTATGGATTTTTGCGCCGTACGTTCGTCTAATATAGCCTGCTTGGCTCTGGGGAGTTTAGCAATATCTGTGGCGGCACGATGGGTTGAGTACGAGTACGTTTGGTGATGTCACGTTTTGCTAAATTACGAGAGGTTACCCTTGACTTTTGCGCTACACACTTCTGTTCCTTCGATTTCTCCGCTCTACCATTCTCCGATACGCTCTGCTTTTCACTGCTGGGCCAGAAATGGGGCG
>NW_016944436.1:0-3717 GCF_001483705.2 Eufriesea mexicana | reverse complement strand
ATTTCTGCCCTCTACTCTCCTCTAATATGCTCTGCTTTGATCTGCCGAGGTCAACAATATTGGTCGCGGCACGTTTGGCTGAGTCAGACTGCATTTGGTAAGGTCAGGTTCGGTTGTGCTAGGTCCGGATATCATAGACTTCTGGGCTCAGCACTGCAATAATATGGACTTATGCACTCTACTGTGCAGTATCATATTCCGCTCGCCTCCGGGTGCGCCAGCAGCAGTGGTCGCGGCGCGTCATTATTGGTTATGTTGCGTTTGGTTAGGTTATGTTATGTTATGTTCCGCCAGGGTATGTTTGTCTCGCGCTATACACTGATGTTCGGGTAATACCTGCGATTTGCAATGCCCTAATGTATTCTAATTCTCTCTGGGCAGGCCAGAAATGGCGGTGCCTGCTAGAGAGGTTTAACTATACTAAGGTTAGGTTTGGATATCTTCAACTTTTCTGCTTTACACTGCTATGCTGCGGATTTCTGCGCTCTACTGTGCTCTAATGTGCTACGCTTTGCTCTGTGGAGGCCAGAAATTGTGGCCGCCGCGCGTTAGTTTGCGTTGGGTTACGTTTGTTTGGGTTAGGGTACCATTGACTTTTGTGCTGTACATTGCAATGCGTTATACCTCTGCTCGCTATTCTCTCCTATTATACTCTGCTTGACCCTGCGGAAGCCAGTCATACTCGTCGCGGCACGTTAGCTTAAGTTAGATTACGCTTGGTTACGTTAGGTTGGGTTAGATAAGGATAACTTTGACCTTTGTGCTCAACACTGCTTTCCCATGAACTTTTGCTCCCTAATGTGGTCTACCGCGTCCTGCTCGCCTCTGGGAACGGCACCAATGGTGGCGGCAGCAGGATAGTTCGTATTACGTCACGCAAGGTTAGGTTTCGTCAGGATATCTCTGACTCTTGCATTATACATTGCAATGCGGTGGATTTTTGGGATCTACTGTGCTCTAGTTTATTCGGCTTGGCCCTGAGGTGGCCAGCAATTGTGGTCTCGGCGCGTTAGGATGAGTTATGTTACGGCTGGACATGTTACGTTTGGTTGGGATAGGATAGGATAACTTTGACTTTTGTGCTGTACACTGTTTTTCGGTGGATGTCTGCGGTCTAATGTTCTCTAATATGCTCTGCTTGGCTCTGTGGTGTCCAGCAGCAGTGGTCGCGGCCAGTCACGTTCAGTTACTCTACGTTTCGGTAGGTTATGTTAGTTTGGATTAGGTTTGGATAGCTCCGACTATTCTGCCGCACACTGCAGTCCTATTGATTTCTTCGCTCTATTATACTCTGCTTGACTCCGCGGATGCCAGCAATACTGGTCGCGTCACGTCATGTTGAGCTAGGTCACGTTAGGTTATGCTGTGGTAGGTTAGGTTAGGAGGGGACAGATTCGACTTTTGTGCTATACACTGCTATTCGTAGGTTTTCTGCTCTATGCTGAGCTCTACTATGTCAATCTTGGCTCTGGAAATGGCAGCAATGTTGGACTAGGCACTATATGGTGAGCTAGGCTACGTCTGATTAGGTTAGGTTACGTTAGGTTAGGTCAGGATATCTAAGACTTTTGTGCTTAACACTGCAATAAGGCAGATTTCGGCACACTCATATGCTCTAGTACATGCTTCTTCGCTCTTGGGATGTTAGCAGCTGCGGTGTTGGCACGTTAGGTTGAGTTAGGTACGCTTGGTTAAGATACGCTTGGTACGTTTAGGCCAGAATGGATTTATCTATTGTGCTATGCACCGATATTCGGTGGATATCTGCTCTACACTGCGCTCTAGTGTATTCTGCTTCGCTGTGGGACCAGCAATTGTGGTCTCGGCGCGTTAGGCTGAGTTACGTTACATTTGGATAGGTTACGTTCGGTTACGTTAGGATAGGATAACCTTGACTTTTGAGCTAAACACTGCTGTTCGGTGGATTTCTGAGCATTTCTGTAATCTAATGTATGCTGCTGGCTTCTGAGGAAGCCAGTAATTGCGGTTGCTGCACGTTATGTTCAGTTAGGCTTCGATTGGGTATGATACAATTGGAGAGGCTAGGAGGGGATAGCTTCGTGTTTTGTGCCATACACTGCTCTTCGGTGGCTTTCTGAGCTGTGCTGTACTATGATATGCTGTGCTTGACTCTGGGGGACCAGAAATAGTGGTCTCTTCACGATAGGTACAATTAGGTTGCTTCGGTTAGATTATGTTTTTCTGTGTCTGGTACGGATAGCTTTGTTTTTCTTGGTATAGACTGTTATTCTGTGGAACTATTCGCTGTACTGTGCTCTACCATGCTCTGCTCGACACTGTGGAGGGCAGCAATAGTGTTCGCCGCACGTTTGATTGAGTTAGGCTACGTTAGTGTATGTTACGTTTGGTTAGGTTAGTAGGCGGTAGCTGCCCTTTGTGCTATACACTGATATTCGGAGGATTTCTGCGCTCTAGTCTGATCTCACATGCTCAGCTTGGCTACGGGAATGGCAACAATAGCGGTCTCGGAAAGTTATATTAGGTTATGCTACGTTTGGTTGGGTCAGGTTAGGTCTGGTTAGGGTAGGATATCTTTCCCCTTTGTGCTTTACACAGCAACGTCGCGGATTTCTGTCCTCTACTGTGCTCCAGTGTGTTCTGTTTGGGTCTGGGAAGGCCAGTAATCGAGTTCTGGACACGTTAGGTTGAGATAGGCTACGTTTGGTTAGTGCATGTCAGTTCTGGTTATGCTTGGATAGCTTCGACTTCTCTGCTATACACTGCAATTCTGCGGACTTCTGAGCTCTACTCTCCTGTGGCACCCTGTGCTTGACTCTGTGGAGTCCAGCAATACCATCCGCGGCACGTCAGTCTGAGTTATGTTACGTTTGTCTAGGTTAGGTTAACATAGATTTGGTCCGGATATCATACACTTTTATGCTCTTCTGTGCGATGCGGTCGATTCCCACGCTTTACTGTGCTCTAGCATGTTCCGCATGGCACTGGGGGGCAAGGAATATTGGTCTCTGCACATTAGGTTGAGTTAGGTTACGTATGGTCTTGTCACGTTTGGTTAGGTTAGGACAAGGTATATCAGACTTCTGTCCTATACACTGCTATTCGATAGATTTCTGCGATCTACAGTGCTATAATACGATCTGCTTGCCTCTGGGATGCCAGCAATAGTGGTCTCCTTTAGGACAAGGTATATCAGACTTCTGTCCTATACACTGCTATTCGATAGATTTCTGCGATCTACTGTGCTATAATACGATCTGCTTGCCTCTAGGATGCCAGCAATAGTGGTCTCGGCACGTTAGGTTGATTAATGTTACGTTTGGTTGCGTTAGGTTTTTCTGGGTCATGTTAGGGTAGCTTTGACTCTTTTGGTATGCATTGCCATTATTTGGACTTCTGCGCTGTACTCTCCCTTAATACGTCCTGCTCGGCAATTCGGAGGCCATCGACAGTGGTCCAGGCATGTCAGCTTGAATTTGGTTGCGTCTGGATATGCTATGTTTGGTTGGGTTTGGAGAGGACAACTATGACTTGTGTCCATGCACAGCTATTTCGTTTATTTCTGCGCTCTGCATCGTTCTGTCATACTCTGATCGGCAGTGAGGTGGACAGATATAGTGGTCGTGACACGGTAGGTTTAGCTAGTTGACGTTTGTTTGGGCTCGGTTGTGTCAGGTTTCGCTATGATGGATTTGACTCTTGTGCTATGCACTGCTGTTCGTTGCATATCTGCCATCT
>NW_016944435.1:0-766 GCF_001483705.2 Eufriesea mexicana | reverse complement strand
CTGTAGAATCTGGCTGGAAAATTCAATTTTATTGACATTTCCGACTAATTTCTTGGCGAGCTAGCATTCTTGCATAAATAAGGGGGAAGGATACAATTGGCGTGCTACAGCCATTGCATTGATATAGAATGTGCTTTGAAAATGCATATTTATTGATATTTTCGACTAATATCGTGGCGAGCTAACTTCCTTGCATAAGTCAGGAGGGAAGATCCTTTTTAAGTGCTATGGCCATTGCAATGATATGGAATGTGGCTGGAAAAAAAGAATTTTGTTGACATTTTCGACTGATATCGTGGTGAGCTAACTTTATTGCATAAATAAGGAGGAAAGATTCAATTGGCGTGCTATAGGCACTGGAATGCTTTTGAATCCTCCTGGAAAATTCAATTTTATTAACATTTTCGACTAATATTGTGGTGAGCTAACTTTCTAGCGTAAATAAGGTGGAAAGATACTATTGGCCTGCTATAGCCATTGCAGTGATATAGAATGTGGTTTGAAAATTCAATTTCATTTACATTTTCCACTAATATCGTGGTGAGCTAACTTTCTTGCATAAATAAGGAGGACTGATCCTTTTGGAGTGCTATAGCCATTGCACTGCTGTATAACCTTGCAGAAAAATTCAATTTTAATAACATTTTGGCTAATATCGTGGTGAACTATCTTCCTTGCATAAGTAAGGTGGATAGATCCTTTTTGAATGCTATAGAAATTGCAATGATGTAGAATGTCGTTGGAAAATACAATTTTGTTCACATTT
>NW_016944434.1:0-589 GCF_001483705.2 Eufriesea mexicana | reverse complement strand
CAATAGGATTTGACTGAAATATTCAATTTTATTGACATTTTCGACCAATATCGTGGTGAGCTATTTTTTTTACATAAATAAGAAAAAAAATTCCTATTGAATTGCTATAGCCATTTCGATTCAATAGGATTTGACTGAAAAATATATAAATAAGCTAAATTAAGCTGGTAGATTCATAATCTATTGTTATATTTTTTAATATTCTCGATATAAAATTATTAAAATTCTATAGGTTTTATAATCTAGTGAATAGATCTGATCATTGGTTGTATTACTGTATAGATGGCTATATACACTATTGCAATTGGATCTGAACCGATAACTAATCTATTCAGTAGGCTATAAAATTCTATAGGTTTATAATCTAATGAATAGATTTTTTTTAAATTATAAAACTTAATTAATTTAATTACTAAATTTTTTGATTTTGAATTTTAGATTAATAGTAAAAATTTTTTTTTACAAAAAAAGAAAATTTAAATTTTTAAATTTAATTTGGATTTTAGTTAATTAAATAATATAAAATTTGCAATTTTAATTAATAATTTTTATTATAAATCTAATTCAATTTTTATATTTATTAATTTAA
>NW_016944433.1:0-1072 GCF_001483705.2 Eufriesea mexicana | reverse complement strand
TCTGTGGCGTGGCGAGTAATAGTACTCCCGCCTTGTCATATTAAGTTAGGTTACGTTTAGGTAGGGTAGGCTTGTATGGCTTGGTAAGGGCTTCTTTGGCTTTTTCGTTTTGCACAGATGTTCGGTGGGCTTCGTCGCTCTACATTGCTCTACTATACTCTGCTCGGATCTGTTGAGGACACCAATAGTGGTCAGGTCATGTTGGGTTGTGTCATGCTTCGTTTGGATGTGTTGCGTTTAGCTAGGTTAGGATAGGCTGCTCTGAACTCTGTGCTCTTCACTGCTTTTCGGAATATTTCTGCACTTTAACGCGCTCTGGTGTGCTCTGCCTGGCTCTGGGGATGTCAGCAATATTGGTCTCGACAAGTTATGTTTAGATATACTACGTTTGGATAGGTAAGGTATGGACGGACTATGTCTGGAAATGTTTGTCTTTTGTGCTGCACACTGCAGTGCGGTGGACTTCTGCGCACTGCTGTGCTCTAGTATATTCTTCTCGTCTCTGTGGAGGCGAGTAACGGTGGTCTCGTCATGGTAGATTGAGTTAAATTACGCTTGGTCATGTCACGTTTGGCTTTTTGGCATATGCTACATTGACTTTTGTGCTTTAGACTGCTATTCGACGGATTCCTGTGATCCACTGTGCTTTACCGCATTCTGCCTGGCTTTGGAGATGCCTGCAGTAGTGGTCGTGGAACGTTGTGATGAGTTATCCTACGTTCGGTTATGTTAGGTTAGGTTATGTCAGGTTTGCTTAGGATATCCTCGACTTTTGTAACATACAGAGCTATTCGGAGGATTTCTCAGCCCTACATTGCCCAACTCTACTCTCCGGAGAGACGGACAATTGTCGTCGCGGAACGTTAGTTTGAGTTAGGTTACGTTGTGCTAGGTTATGTTAGGTTAAGTTTGGTTCGGGTAGCATTTACTTTCGTGCTATACACTGTTATTCCGTGTATTTCTGTTATCTACTGCGCTCCACTACATTCTGCTTGGTTGCGGGCAGTCTGGCAGCAGTGTTCGCAGCACGCTCTGTTGAGTTACAATACGTTTGGTTAGTTTAAGTTAGGTC
>NW_016944432.1:0-4629 GCF_001483705.2 Eufriesea mexicana | reverse complement strand
CCTAACTCAGCATAAGGTGCCGAGACCACTGTTGCGGTCTTTCCCAGTGCCAAGGTGAACATATCAGATTACAGTGGAGCGCAGAAATCCAGCGAATAACAGTGTATAGCGCAAATGCCGAGGCAACGCACACATAACCTGACCGGTCGTGACATAGCCAAACGTAACCTAACTCCACCTAACAGCCCTATACTACTACTGCTGACCTTCCCAGAGCCAAGCAGAGTATACTAGATCACAGTAGATCACAGAAATCCGCGGCGTTGCAGAACAAATCACAAAAATATGAACAACCTTACCTAATATGTCCTAGCCTATGCCATCCAAACGTAGCATAGCTCAGCATAAGGTGCTGAGACCACCTTTGTAGTGTTTCCCAGATCCAAGCTGAACGTGTCAGATCACATTGGAGCGCAGGAATCCACCGAATACCAGTGTACAGCACAAAAGTCATAGCTATCCTAGTCCAACCTAGCCAAACCTAACATAACTAAACGTAACATAACCCGACCGAACGTGCCTAGACCGCAATTCCTGTCTCCCGCAGAGCCAACCAGAATATACTAGAACGCAGTAAAGGATAGAAATCTGCCGCATTGCAGTGTAAAGCGCAAAAGTCAAAGGTCACCTAATCTAACCTGATGTAATCTAGCCTAACCAAACGTGGCATAACTCGACGTGACGTGCCGACACCACTGTTGCTGGCGCTCTCAGAGACAAGCTGAACATATTACAGCACAGTGGAGTGCACATATCCGCCGAGGAGGTGTGTATAGCGCAAAAGTCGTAGCTAGCCTCTCCTAACATAACCATCCGAAATGTAACCGAACGTAACCTAACTAAGCATGACGTGACGCGACCAATTTGCCGGGCATCCACGGAGCCAAGAAGAACATATTAGAGGGGGGTGAAGAACAGAAATCCATAAATTCGCAGTGCACAGCATAAAAGCCAAAGCTATCCAAACCTAACCCAAGCAACTGCAACCTAACCAATCGAAGCCTAACTCTACGTAAGGAGCCGCGAGCATTATTGCTTGACGCCCCAGGGCCAAGCAGAATACAGTAGAGTACAGCAGGACGCAGAAGTCCATGGACAACCGTGTATACCACGAAAGACTAGGGTATCCTGTCCTAACACAATCAAACATAGCCTAGCCAAACGTAGCCTAACTCAACCTAACGTGACGGGACCACTCTTATTGGCCACCGCAGAGACGAGCAGAACATATTACAGCACAGTATCGCGCAGAAGTTCACCGAATAGATATATGCAGCAAAAAAGGCAATGGTATCCACTCCTATCCTATCCAAACGTCACATAACCAATCGTAGCATAAATCAAACTAACGTACCTGGACCACTATTACTGGCTTTCCAAGGGTCGAGCTGAGTATAGAAGAGCAATGTAGAGCGCAGGAATCCAACGAACAGCAGTGCATAGCTCAGAAGTCAAAGCTATCCTGTCCTAAGCTGTTCAAACGTGATATAGTCAGACGCATTCTACCTTAACCGAACGTGCCGAGGCCACTGTTCCTGGAAACCCAGAGCCAAGCAGAGTATACTAGGGTACAGTAGAGAGTGGGAATCCACCGAACAGCAGTGTATAGCACAGAAGTCGAAGCAATCCTCCCATTCTGTAACCTAACCTGGACCGAACAGGCGTAACCTAACTCAACCTTTCTTGCGACGACCACTATTGCTGGCCTCCCCAGAGTCGGGCTGTGTATTATAGAGCTATCTACAGCGCAGAAAACAACCGAATTGCAGTATATGGCGCAAAAGTCTAACCTGTCCTATTTTAACCGATTCAAATGTAGCATAACCAAACGTAATATAACTCTACCTAACGCGCCTAGTCCACTACTGCTACATCCGCAGAGCCATCCAGAATGTACCAGAGCACAGTAGAGCGCAGAGATATGCCGTGTTGTAGTGTAAGGACAAAGGTCGATGATACCCAAACCTAACCTGACCCAACCAAACCTAACCAAAGGTAGCCTATCTCAACGTAATGTGCCGATACCAGTATTGCTGTCGTTCCCAGAGTCAAGCTGAACGTATTAGAGTGCACCAGAGTGCAGGAATCCACCGAATGGCAGTGTATAGCACAAACAGCGAAGCTATCCCCTTCTATACTAACAAATCGTAACGTAACCTAGCGTAACCTAACTCAGCCTAACGTACAGCGACCAGAATTGCTGGCATTCGCAGGGCCGAGCATAGTATAGTATAGCACTGTAGAACGCAGAAAGCCACCAAATAGCAGTGTGCATAATAAATGTAAACGATACCCTGAAATAACCTGACCTAACATAACCTAATCAAGCGCAGAGTAACTGAACCTAACTAGCCGAGGCCACAGTTGCTAACCTCCACAGTGCAAGGCGGAACATATTAGAGCACAGTAAAGCGCAGAAGTCGACCGAATAGCAGTGTATATCACAACAGTCGACGCAGACCTGACGAAGCCTGACCTAACCTAACGTAACCAAACGTAAGTTAACTCAAGCTAACGTGCCGAGACAACTACTGCTGGCAACTCCACGTACAAGCAGAGCATATTAGAGCACAGTAAAGCGCAGAAGTCGACCGAATAGCAGTGTATAGCGCAAAGGTCAAAGATACCCAGACGAAACCTAACCTATCGTAAAGTGTCCCGAACTATCGTGCTGCAACCACTACTGCTGGCGTCCCCAGAGACAAGCAGAATGCGATAGAGCACATTAGAGCGCAGAAGTACATGGGAAAGCAGTGTTGTACACAAAAGTCAAATATATCCTTACCCGTCCAACAAAGCGTAACCTAACCAAACGTATTCAAACTAAAGCTAATGTGCCGCGTACAGTATGTCTGGCCTCCACAGAGTCAAGCAGAGCATAGTAGGAGGGAACAGAGCGCAGATATGTACCGCAATGCTGTGTACAGCACTAAAGTCAAAGGTACCCCAACCTAACCCAAATACATCTAGCCTAACCAAACGTGTCCCAACGCAACCTAACGTGCATAGAACACTATTACCGGCCTCCCTAGTGCCAGGCAGAATATACTAGGGCACGGTAGAGCTCAGAAGCCACCAGAATTGCTGCTAACATCACAAAAGTCAACGACATCCTGCATTGGTTCTTGTGATATACACAGACATCCAGAGGATTTCTGTGCTCTACATTGCTCCACTGCACTCTGCTCGTCTATGGGGACGCCAGTAATAGAGGTATCGGCACGTTAGTTTGAAATAGGCTACGTTTGCTTTGGTTACGCTAGTTAGGGTTACGTTTGGATAGATTTGACTTACGTGGTGTACACTGTTTTTCGGTGGATTTCTGCGCCCTACTGCGTTGTAGTATTCTCCGGTTGGCTCTGCGGAGGCCAGTAATAATGGTCTCGGCACGATAGGTTGAGATCGGTTACGTACGGTTGTGCTACGTTTGGTTAGCTTAGGATAGGATAGCTTTGACCTCTGTGTTATACCCCGCTATTCGGCGGAATTCTGCGCTCTACATCCCTACAATATGTACTGCTTGGCTCTGGAGAGGGCAGCAATAGTAGTCTGGGCACCTTATTCTAATTTAGGATACGTTCGGTTGTGTTACGTTAGGACAGGGTAGGTTAGGATATCCTCCTCCCTTGTGCTATACACTGCAATGTGGTGTATTAGTGCGCTCTGCTGTGCTCTAGTATATTCTGCCTGGCTCTTGGGAGGCAAGCAATGGTAGTATCGGTACGTTAGGTTGAGATATGCAATGCTCGGTTATGACAAGTTTGGTCACGTTAGGATGGGGTATCTTCGACTATTGTGTTTTGCACTCCGATTCTATGCATATCTGCGATGTACGCTCCTCGAATATGTTCTGCTTGGCTATGGAGAGGGCAGTAATAGTTGTCCCGGCACGTCAGGATGAGTCAGGATACGTTTGGTTACGCTATGTTTGTTAAGGTTGGGAAGGGCAGCTTTGACTTTTGTGCTATACACTGCTATACGGTCGATTTCTGCGCTCTACAATGCTGCCATATGTTCTGCTTGGCTCTGGGGAGGCCAGCAATAGTGGTCGTGGCACGTTTGTTTGAGTTATGTTACGTTTGGCTTTGTTAGGGTATGTTACGTTTGGTTAGGATGCCTTGCACATTTGTGCTGTACACTGCTCTTCGGTGGACTTCTGCACTCTACTGTGCTATTGTATATCCTGCTTTGCTATGGGAGGCCAGCGATATGGGTCGGCGATCGATAGGTTATTTATTCTACGTTTGGTTATGTTAGGTTATGTCCGGTTAGGGTAGAGTGTCATCCTCGTACGTGCTGTACATTGGTATTTGGCGGATTTCTGCGCTCATTGGTGCTCTGGTATATTATGCTCGTCTCTGGGGAGGTCAGCAACAGCGGTTGTGGCGCGATGCCTTGATATAAGTTTCGTTTGGCTATGTTGCGTTTCCATAAGTTAGGAGAGGTTGTCATTGACATTCGTGATGTACTCCGCTATGCGCTGTATTCCTACGCTCTGCATTCCTCACCGATACTCTGTTAGACTCTGGGCTGGCCAGTAACAGTGGTTTCGACAGGTTAGGACGGGTTAGGCTACGTTTGGCTAGGTTTGGTTGGACTTGGCTTGGTCAGTATTGCTTTGACTTTTGT
>NW_016944431.1:0-464 GCF_001483705.2 Eufriesea mexicana | reverse complement strand
GATTTATGTATGGATGTATGCATGGATGTACGTATGGTTGGACGGATGTATGGTTGGATGGATAGAAGTACGGTCTGATGGATTTATGGATACATGGATGTGTGGATGTATGGATGTATGTATAAATGTATGTCTGGATGTATGCATGGATGTATGTATGGATGTATGCATGGGAGTTTACATGGATGTATGTATGGATGTATGTATGGATATATGTATGGGTGTATGTATGGATGTATGGGGGGGAGGGTGTATGTATGTGTGTATTTATGGATGTATTTATGGGTGTATATATGGATGTACGTATTATTGTATGTATGAATGTATGCATGGATGAATGTATGAGTGAATGTATGGACATACGTACTGATGTGTGTATGGATGTATAGATGGATGGATGTATTGGTGGATGGATGTATGGATGGAAGGGTGTATGGATCGATGGATGTACGGATGTGGTGATG
>NW_016944430.1:7738-10443 GCF_001483705.2 Eufriesea mexicana | reverse complement strand
TGCTATACACTGCAATGCTGTGGTTCTATGTGCTCTGCTGTGCTATAGTATATTTTGCTTACCTCTGTGGGGGCGAAAAATGTTGGTCTGTGCACCTGAGGCTCCATTGGGTTACGTTTGATTTGCTTATGCTAGGTTAAGTTCAATAAGGATAGCATCCTCTTTCGTGCTATTAGCTGTTATTCGGTGGACTTCTGCGCTCGACTGTGCTCTAGTATGTCCTGCTTGGCTTTGGGGAGGCAAGCAATTGTGGTCTGGGCACGTTAGGTTGAGCTATGCTACGCTCGGTTGTGTTACGTTTGGTGATGTTAGGATAGAATATTTTAGACTTTTATGCTATACACTGCTTTCCGCAGATTTCCGTGCTCTATTGTGTTCTAATATTTCCTGCTTGGCGCTGAGGATGCCAGCAGTATTTTTCTTGGCACGATTGGATTTTTTGTTACGTTTGGTCGGGTTTGCCTAGGTTCAGCTCGGTCAGGTTATTTTTGACCTCCATGTTATACACTGCTACACGGATCGTTTTTGCGCTCGACTGTGATCTATTACATTCTGCTTGACCCTGGATACGCGAGCAATAGTGGTCGCGGCACGTGTTGTTGGGTTAGGCTACGTCAGGTTCGGTTACGTTAGCTTGGGTTAGGTTCGGGTAGCTGAGACCTTTGTGCTATACACTGCGATTCTATGGACTTCTGCGCTTGACCCTCCTTTAGTATTTTCTGCTCGACTCTTGGGAGGCCAGCAATAATGCTCGTGTACATTCGGTTGTGTTATGTTACGTTTGGTTATGCTAAGATTGGATATATAAGGAGAGGATTGCTTTGCCTTTTGTGCTGTGCACACCTATTCGCTGGATTTCTACCATCTAGTGTGCTCTAGTATGTTCTGTTTGTCTCTGGGGAGGCCAGTGATAGTCTCCTCGGCTCGTTATGATGAGTCATGTTACGTTCGGCTAGGTTACATCGGGCTCAGTTTGGTCGGGGTAGCTTTAATTTTTGTGCTGTACAAAGCCATTCGGTGGATTGCTGCGCTCTACTGTGCTCTAGCTTGCTCTGCTTTGCTCTGGGGAGGGCAGCAATTGCGGTCTCGCCTCGATAGTTCGAGTTGGGCTACGTTTGGCTATTTTCTGTTCGTTTGGGTTATGTTTGGCTGACTCTGGCAATTCCGATGTACACTGCGATTCTATGGACTTCTGCATCCTACTCTCCAATATCGTGTACTGCTGCGCTCTGTGGAGGCCAGCAATAGTCTTCGCGGCACGTCAGGTTGAGTTAGGCTACGTTTGGTTATTTTATGAATGGCTAGGTTAGGAGGGGATAGCTTTGGCTATAGCACTGTAGCCCGATATTAGATAGATTCCTGCGCCATACAGTGCTCCTATATATTTAGCTTGGCCCTGGGAAGGCCAGCAATAGTAGCCTCTGACCGTTATGTTGAGTCAGGTTACGTACGGCTATGTTGGGTTAGGCTTAATTTGGTTAGGACAGCTTTAACTTTTGTGCTCTACACTGCTATTCTGTGGATTTCTGTGCTCTACTGTGCTCTAGTATGTCATGCTTGGCGCAGGGGAGGGAAGCAGTAACGGTCCATCACGTTAGATCGAGTTAGTCTATGTTTGGCTATGTCCTGTTGGTTTGGGTTGGGTTTGGGTAGCTTTTACTATTCTGGTGTACACTACGATACTATGGATTTCTGTGTTCTACTCCCAAATAACGTATTCCGCTTTACTCTGTGGATACCAACAATAGCAGTCGCGGCACTATAGCTTGAGTTAGGTTACGTTTGGTTATGTTACAGTTGGTTATGTTAGGAGAGGATGGCTATGACCTTAGTACTACTGTCTACTGTTAGGCGGGTTTCTGCGCCCTACTGTGCTCTAATGCTTTCAGCTCGGCTATCTGAAGGCCAGCAATAGTGGTCCCGCTTCATAATGATGAGTCAGGTTACGTTCGGTTAGGTTGGGTTAGACTATGCTTGGTTAGGGTAGATTCATCTTTTGTGCTGTACGCTGCCATTGGGCGGATTTCTGCGCTTCACTGTTCCCTTGTATGTTCTGCTCGGCACTGGGGAGGGTAGAAATAGCCGTCCAGGCACGTTAGGTTTAATTAGGTTATATTTGGCTATGTTCTGTTGGTTTGGGTTATGTTTAGGTAGCTATGACGTTTCTGATATACTGCGGTTCTACGGATCCCTGCATTCAACTCTCCACTAGTTTGTCCACATGTCTCTGAGGGGAACAGCAGTAGTGGTCGCGGGACGTTTGGTTGAGTTAGGTTAGGTTCGGACATGTTACGGTTGGTTAGGTTAGGAAAGTGTAGCTCTGACTTTAGCGCTATCGCCTGTTATTATGAGGTTTTCTGCGCCCTACGGTGCTCTAATACTTTCAGCTTGGCTCTGGGGTGGCCAGCAATAGTGGTCTCGGCACGTTACGTTGTGTCATGTTTCACCCGGTTAGGCTGGGTTAGGCTACGTTTGGTTTGGATAGCCTTATCTTCTGTGCTGTGCACTGCTCTTCGGAGGACTTCTGCACACAGCTGTGCTCTGGTATGGCATGCTAGTTTCTGGGGGCGGGAGCAGCAATAACAGATTCGTCACCTTAGGTTGAGTTAATGTATATTTGGTTATGTTGTGCTGGTTTGGACTAGTATTTCGTAGCTTCCACTTTACTGATATACACTGCGATTCTACGGACTTCCGCGATCTGC
>NW_016944430.1:0-2296 GCF_001483705.2 Eufriesea mexicana | reverse complement strand
ATTCCGATGTACACTGCGATTCTATGGACTTCTGCATCCTACTCTCCAATATCGTGTACTGCTGCGCTCTGTGGAGGCCAGCAATAGTCTTCGCGGCACGTCAGGTTGAGTTAGGCTACGTTTGGTTATTTTATGAATGGTTAGGTTAGGAGGGGATAGCTTTGGCTATAGCACTGTAACCCGATATTAGATAGATTCCTGCGCCATACAGTGCTCCAATATATTTAGCTTGGCCCTGGGAAGGCCAGCAATAGTAGCCTCTGACCGTTATGTTGAGTCAGGTTACGTACGGCTATGTTGGGTTAGGCTTAATTTGGTTAGGACAGCTTTAACTTTTGTGCTCTACACTGCTATTCTGTGGATTTCTGTGCTCTACTGTGCTCTAGTATGTCATGCTTGGCGCAGGGGAGGGAAGCAGTAACGGTCCATCACGTTAGATCGAGTTAGTCTATGTTTGGCTATGTCCTGTTGGTTTGGGTTTGGTTTGGGTAGCTTTTACTATTCTGGTGTACACTGCGATACTATGGATTTCTGTGTTCTACTCCCAACTAACGTATTCCGCTTTACTCTGTGGATACCAACAATAGCAGTCGCGGCACTATAGCTTGAGTTAGGTTACGTTTGGTTATGTTACAGTTGGTTATGTTAGGAGAGGATGGCTATGACCTTAGTACTACTGTCTACTGTTAGGCGGGTTTCTGCGCCCTACTGTGCTCTAATGCTTTCAGCTCGGCTATCTGAAGGCCAGCAATAGTGGTCCCGCTTCATAATGATGAGTCAGGTTACGTTCGGTTAGGTTGGGTTAGACTATGCTTGGTTAGGGTAGATTCATCTTTTGTGCTGTACGCTGCCATTGGGCGGATTTCTGCGCTTCACTGTTCCCTTGTATGTTCTGCTCGGCACTGGGGAGGGTAGCAATGGCCGTCTCGGCACGTTGGGTTTAGTTAGGCTATGTTTGGCTATGTTCTCTTGGTTTGGGTTAGGTATGGGAGGCTTTTACTGTTCTGTTTAACACTGCGATTCTACAGTTATCTTCATTCTACTCTCCACTAGTGTGTTCTGCTTGGCTCTCGGGAAGCCATCAGTAGCGGTCGCCGTGCGTTAGGGTGAGTTATGATACGTATGTATATGTTACGATTGGTTAGGTTGGGAGAGGTTAGCTTTGACTTTAGGGCTATTCTCTCCTATTCGGTGGATTTCTGCGCCCTGCAGTGCTATAACATATTCAGCTTGGCTCTGGGAAGGCCAGCAACAGTGCTCTCGGCACGTTGCTCTGAGTCAAGTTACGTGCGGTTAGGTTGGGTTAGGTCAAGTTTGGCTAGGTTGCCAGTATCTCTTGTGCTGTGCGCTGCTATTCGGGGTAGTTGTGCGCTCTGCTGTGCTCTAGTATGTCAAGATTGGTGCTGGGGGAGGGAGCAGCAATGGTGGTTTCGCTACGTTAATTTCAGTTAGGGTATGTCTGGTTATGTTCCGTTGGTTTGGGTAGATACGACTTTTCCGATATGCACTTCGATTCTACGGATTTCTGCGTTCTACTCTCCGCTAACGCGTCCCGCTGGGCTCTGGGGATGTCTGCAATAGCACTCGCGGAACGTTAGTTTGAGTTAGGTTACGTCCGGTTATGTTACGAGTGATTAGGTTAGGAGAGGGTAGCATTGGCTCCAGTGCTATTGCCTGCTATTATTTGGATTTTTCGGCCCAACAGAGCTTTAGTATTTTCAGCTTGGCTCTGGGAAGGACAGCAATAGTGGACTCTGCACGTTGCGATGAGTCTCGTTATGTTCGATTAGGTTGTCTTAGGCCACGGTTAATAAGGGTAGTTCTATCTTTTGTGCTGTACACTGCTGTTCCGCGGATAACTGCGCTCTACTCTAATCTAGTACGTCCAGATTAGCTCTAGCGAGGGCAGAAATAGCCGTCCAGGCACGTTAGGTTTAATTAGGTTATATTTGGCTATGTTCTGTTGGTTTGGGTTATGTTTAGGTAGCTATGACGTTTCTGATATACTGCGGTTCTACGGATCCCTGCATTCAACTCTCCACTAGTTTGTCCGCATGTCTCTGAGGGGAACAGCAGTAGCGGTCGCGGGACGTTAGGTTGAGTTAGGTTAGGTTCGGACATGTTACGGTTGGTTAGGTTAGGAAAGTGTGGCTCTGACTTTAGCGCTATCGCCTGTTATTATGAGGTTTTCTGCGCCCTACGGTGCTCTAATAATTTCAGCTTGGCTCTGGGTTGGCCAGCAATAGTGGTCTCGGCACGTTACGTTGTGTCATGTTACACCCGGTTAGGCTGGGTT
>NW_016944429.1:0-867 GCF_001483705.2 Eufriesea mexicana | reverse complement strand
AACCACTATTGCTGACCTCCACAGAGTCAATCAAAATATACGAGAGCACAGTAGAGGGCAGGAAACCGCCGCATTGCAGTGTAGAGCACAAAAGTCAAAGATGCCCTAACCTAACGGAACGTAGAATAACGGATCATAATGAGCCGGTGCCACCATTGCTGTCTTTCTCTAATACAGGCTGAAGATATTAGAGCACACTAGAGAGCAGAAAGCAGGCGAATGGCGGTGTACAGGAGTAATGTCAAAGATACTATAACCTAACATGTCCTAGCCTAACCGAACCGAACTCTGCCTATCTCAGCATAACGTGCCAAGGCAATTATTGCTGTCTTTCCCAGAGCAAAGTTGAGCATATCAGGCACAATGGACGCCGAAATCCACGGAGTAGCTGTGCATGGCACAAAAGTCAGTGCTATCATCACCTAACCTAACCAAACGTAACATATCCTAACGTGAACTGACCCTACCTAAAGAGCCGAGACCACAATTTCTGTCCTCCCCGTCGAGACCACAATTGCTGGCCTCCCCAGGGTCGAGCTGAGCATAGTAGAGCAATGAAGAGCGTAGGAATACAACAAATATCAGTGTACAGCACAAAAGTCGCATCTATCCTACCCAAACGCGACATAGCTAAAACTAACGTGCCGAGCCCATTATTGTTTGCTACCCCAGAGTCAAGCAGAGCATATTAGAGCACAGTGTAGCGCAGAAGTCCAACGAACAGCAGTATATAGCACAAAAGTCAATGCTATCCTCTCATACCCTAACCAAGGTTAACATAGCCAAACGCAGCGTAAATCGAACTAACATGTCGGGGCCACAATTACTGGCTTCTCCAGAGTCGAGCAGAGTATTGCATGGCAACGT
>NW_016944428.1:0-310 GCF_001483705.2 Eufriesea mexicana | reverse complement strand
TCACCAGGGTATTAGTCGAAAATGTCAATAAAATTGAATTTTCCGGCCCGATTTTACAGCATTGCAATGGATATAGCACGCCAAAAGGATCTTTCCTCCATACTTAGGCAAGGAAGCTTGCTCACCACGATATTAATCGAAAATACCAAAAAATTGAAATTTCCAGCCCGATTCTGCAGCATTGCAATGGCTATAGCAGGCCAAAACTATCTTTCCTCCTTACTTATGCAAGGAAGTAGGCTTACTTCGCTATTAGTCGAAAATGTCAATAAAATTAAATTTTCCCGCTAGATTCTATAGCATTGCAATG
>NW_016944427.1:0-571 GCF_001483705.2 Eufriesea mexicana | reverse complement strand
GAATATAGTAGAGCACAGACGAGGGCAGGAATTCCCCGAACAGCAGTGTATAGTGCGAAAGTCAAAGGGAACCTGACGGAGTCATAACCTAACCTGACTAAGCGTGACATAACTCAACCCAACGTGCCATGATCACTGCACCTGGCCTCCCCATAGCCAAGTAGAATATAGTAGAGTACAGTAGAGCACAGATATCTACCGAAAAACAGTGTATGGCGTGAAAGTCAAAGCTATATTAACCAAACTTTGCCTAACCTAACCTAACCAAACGAGACATAACTCATGCTAACTTGCCGCGGCTGCAATTGCTCGACCCCCCAGAGACGATCAAAGTATAGTAGAACAATGTAGAGCGCAGAAGTCAAACGAAAGCAGTGTGAAGCACAAGAGTCGAAGAAACTCTACCGTAATCAGGCATAACCAAACCTAACCAAACGTAGCATACCTCAACGTAACGTGCCGCGGCCGCTTTTGATGGCCTCCGTAGAGCCAAGCAGAGCATATTAGAGCACATTAGGTCGCAGACATCCACCGAATGACAGTGTGTAGCACAAAAGGCAAGGTAGCATAT
>NW_016944426.1:5141-6247 GCF_001483705.2 Eufriesea mexicana | reverse complement strand
CATCTACCAACATTGCGCTGTCGCCATTCCATTAATCCCTACACTGATTATTTTGCATGTATGACAATTCTAGAACGTGAAAGTACATATCCATTGTCCTTCGAGCCATTACCAATTGACGACACTGTACTGACTGCAGCCATTATCACGTAATTGTGAACGATGTGTAACTTTGTTCACTGATAATTTCAGTTCCAAGCATTTCTAGGATAGTCAACGTATGCTACGGTTAATGATAGAGACATTTAGAATTGACATTAGGGTATTGCGTACATCTACCACAAAGCACTGTTGCCTTTATAATAATCCCTCCAATGATGATTAAAATTGTGCAACAATTCTAGGATTACCAGGAACAGATCCAATATCCCTTAGCTATATTAGCAATGGGCAACACCGTACAGAGTTCAGCCATCATCACAATAACGTAACCGTTCTACTACTGTATTCATTGACAATGCAAATTCCATAGTAAGTCTGGAATAATCAATGCATGTTACTGTCATGGCTTGAGACACATCTACTTGACTGTACCATACATACAACATCCGCCAATATAACACTGTAGCCATTGGATTCACCTGTTCAATGATGATTTAAATCCTATAGCCATTCTATAATGACAAATCAGAGAGTAGTATTGGTCACTGAAGTTGTATATTCTACAGCAATTCCAGGACGAGATATTCAGGACAACTATCCCTCGAGATATTAGCAGTTGACACAATGTACAGGGTACAACCATCATCACAGTATCGTAACGACTGAATAACAATGTTCACTGAAAATATCAGTTCCAAGACAATTCTAGAATAGTCAATGTATGGTACGGTTATGTCTAGAGAAACTTCCAACTGACAGTGCTCTACTTGTTACGTCCACCATCAGAACACTCCGGCTACAGTATTAATCTGTTCAACGTTGATGTCGACATCACAGAGATTCTATAATGACAAAATGCAAACCAACGGGCCCTCAGTATTTTAACGATTGAAGACTCACCATTGAGTACAGCCATCTTCACAGCCCTGTAGCCGTTGAATTACTTTGTTCACTGATGATGAAACTCGAAAGTGACTATAGAATATCCTATGTATATTGCCGTT
>NW_016944426.1:0-2127 GCF_001483705.2 Eufriesea mexicana | reverse complement strand
CCAGTTAGGTCTAGTGATATTCACAATTCACAGTACGGTAAATTGTACGTCTCACAAGAGAGCACTAATGCCGTTGGATTAGATTGTTCAATGATGATTTAGATTTTGCGGCTATTCTAGAATGACAAAAATACTGATCCATTATCCATTGAGGCATTAACAAGTGACGACGAAGTACTGAGTACAGC
This sequence comes from Eufriesea mexicana, assembly GCF_001483705.2. Taxonomy (NCBI): domain Eukaryota; kingdom Metazoa; phylum Arthropoda; class Insecta; order Hymenoptera; family Apidae; genus Eufriesea; species Eufriesea mexicana. The sequence goes on along the minus strand of NW_016944426.1, from coordinate 1,939 downwards.
CATCATAACGGTAGCCTAGCTGATGGAACACTTCGTCCACTGATGATATAAACTGCAAGGTAATTCTGTAATAGTCAATGTATATTACACTTATGGCCTGAGATGTTTATAGTTAACAGTACGGTACATACTACATTCACCAACATACCATGGTAGCCGATGGATAAGATTCTTCAATCATGGTATAGGTTCTATAACGATGCTAGAACGACAAAACACTGACCCACGTACGCTCCAGGTATTAAAATTTCATGGACATTCCAGAGTACAGCCATCAGCACAGTAATGTAGACGTTAGACTCTTTTTCTGACTGATGATGGATATTCTGATGAAATTCAAGAATGACATATGTATTATACGGTTACCGCTAGTGATGTTTATAATAGACAATACGGCGCTTATTAGAGCTAGCAACAGACAACAGTTGCCGTCGGCATAATCTTTTCACTGATGATGTGCATTCTACAGCAATTCAAGTACGAAATGTGAGAACATATTATCTCTCGAGACACGAGTTATTGACAGCAAATTACTGGGTACAGCCATTATCACGGTTCTATGGCCGTTGGGCTACATTGGTCAATGATGGTCTAAATTACAAGGCAATTATAGGATAATGAGTGTATGGTAGGGTTATATCTGGGGGTATGTACAGTTGACAGCACGGTGCTTAGTATATTTAACAACACTGCACTGTATCCCCTGGATTAAACTCATCAACGATGACTTCGACTTCATATCAATTCTAGAGTGACATAATACAGGTTCATTATCCCTCGCTTTATTAACAGTTGACAACACAGTACTGAGTAAAGCCATCATCACATCAATGTAGCCGTTGGTATACTTTGCTCAATGACGTTGTAAATGCCAAAACAATTTTGAAGCAATCAATGTATGGTACGGTTATGGCCAGAGATATTTACAAATGTCAGTGCGATACTTACTGCATCCACCAATGTAGCATTGTAGCCATGGGATTAAACTGCTGAAAAATGATATATATTCTTTAGCCGTTCTGGAATGGCAAAATACCGATCCACTATACCTCAAGACATTAAAAATTGATAACACCTCGCTGTTTACAGCCCTCATCGCAGTGTTGTTGACTTTGGATCGCTTGTCCACCGATGATGTAAATTCCAAAGCATTACAGCATTAATCAATGCATATTATGGCTACGGCTAGAGATATTACCTGCCAACTGTACGGTACATATTACATCCGCCATTATAGCAACGTAGCCGATGGAAAAATATGTTCAGTCATGATATAGGTACTATAACAATGACAGAACGACAAAATACATTTCGACTCATCCTCGAGATATTAAAATTTCAAAGCACATTCCAGAGTACAGCCAACAACGCAGTAATGTAGACGTTTGACTATATTGCTGGCTGTTGATGGAAATTGTCTAGAAATTCTAGAATGACGCATGTACTATACGGTTATGTCTAGTGATATTTACAATTGTCAATATGATGCTTATTGCAGCTGCCAACGGACAACTATTTCCGTTGGATTAATCCGTCCACAGATGATGAGCATTCTACAGCAATTCAAAGTTGGAATGTGGAGAACCATTATCCCTAGAGATGTTTACAACTGGCAACGAGCAGCTGAGGTCAGACGTCACCACAGTCCACTAGCTGTTGGACTACTTTCCTCGCTGACGATGAAGGTTCCAATGCAATAGAGGAATAATCGATGTACATAACGGTTATGGCTTGAGATATTTCCAAATGACAGTAGGATACATATAACATCCACCAATATAGCATTATAGCCGTTGGATTTAACTGCCCAATGATGATTTAAATTCTGTATCAATTCTATAATAGCAGAATATAGAACCTCTGACTTTCGAGGTATTAAGGATTGAAGACACACTACTGAGCACAGCCGTCGTCACAGTCATGTAGCAGTTGGACAACT
>NW_016944425.1:0-1319 GCF_001483705.2 Eufriesea mexicana | reverse complement strand
TAAGATCGTGGTGAGCTATCTTCCTTGCATAAGTAAGGAGGAAAGATACTTTTTGAGTGCTATGGAATTTGCATTGATTTAGAATGTGGCTGAAAATACAATTTTGTTGACATTTTCGACTACTATCGTGGTGAGATAACATTCTGGCATATATAAGGAGGAATAATTCTATTGGTGTGCTATAGCCACTGCAATGATATAGAATGTGGTTGGAAAATTCAAATTTATTGACATTTTCGGCTATTATCTTGGTGAGCTATCTTTCTTCCATAAATAAGGAGGAAGTATTCAATTGGTGTGCTATAGCCGTCGCAATGCTATATAATCTGGTTGGAAAGGTCAGTTGTTCTGACGTTACGATTAATACCGTGGTGAGCTAACTTTCTTGCATAAATAAGGCGGAAACATGATTTTGACTTGCTCTAGGCATTGCAACGCTATAGAATCTGGAAGGCAAATCCAATTTTATTGACATTTTCGACTAATATCGTAGTGATCTATCTTCCTTGCATAAGTAAGGAGGAAAGACACTTTTTGAGTGCTATAGAAATTGCAATGATGTAGAATGTGGTTTGAAAATAAAATTTTGTTCACATTTTCGACAACTGTCGTGCTGAGCTTACTTTCTGGCATAAATAAGGAGGAAATATTCTATCGGCGTGCAATTGGCATTGCAATGCAATGAATCCTCCTAGAAAATTCAATTTTATTGACATTTTCGACCAATATCGTGGTGAACTAACTTCGTTGCATACGAAAGAAGGAAAAATCCTTTTGGAGTGCTGTAGCCACGGCAATGCTGTAGAATCCGGCTGGAAAATTCAATTTTATTGACATTTTCTACTAATAACGTGGCGAGCAAACTTTCTTGCATAAATAAGGCGGAAAGATGCTATTGGCGTGCTACAGCCATTGCATTGATATAGAATACTTGTAGAATCTGGATGGAAAATTCAATTTTATTGACATTTTCGACTAATATCGTGTCGAGCTAACTTTCTTGCATATATAAGGAGGAAAGATTCAATTCACGTGCTATAGCTTTCGCGATGGCATAAAATCCGGCTGGAAAGTTCAATTTTATTGACATTTTCGACTAATACTGTGATGAGTCAACATGCTTGCATAAATAAGGAGGAAAGATCCAGCTGGCATGCTATAGGCATTGCAATGCTGTAGAATCTGGATGGAAATTACAATTTTATCGACATTTTCGACTAATACCGTAGTGATCTAACTTCCTTGCTTCAGTATGAAGGAAAGATCCTTTTTGAGTGCTATAGCCATTGCAATGATATAGAATGTGGCTGGAAAATACA
>NW_016944424.1:0-1348 GCF_001483705.2 Eufriesea mexicana | reverse complement strand
TAACCTAACCACACGTAACGTGACACAACCTCACGTAACGCGACAACTACTGCTGGCCTCACGCGAGACAAGCCTAGAACATACTAGTGTGGAGTGGAGCGCAGAGATTCACCGGAGAGCAGTGTATAGCACAAAAGTCGGAGCTACCCGAAGCAAACGTATCCTAACCTAACCTAACCACACGTAACGTGACACAACCTCACGTAACGCGACAACTACTGCTGGCCTCACGGGAGACAAGCGGAGTATAGCAGACCAATGTAGAACACAGGAATCGAGCGAATAGTAGCGTAAAGCACAAAAGGCGATGCTATGTCGCCCTAAGCAATCCTAACGTAGTATAACCAAGCGTAACATTACTAAACCTGACGTACCGAGACCACCATTGCTGGTGTCCCCAGATCCAAGCAGAATATACTAGAGAACAGTGGAGCGCAGAGAGCCGCCCGATAGCTGCGCACAGCATAAAAGTCAAATATGTCATGACCACCCTGACCAAACCTAGCCCAACCGAACGTGCACTAACTAAACTTAATATGCCGCGACTGCTATTTATGGCTTCCCCAGAGCCAGGCTGACCATATTAGATCACATTAGAGCGCGGAAATCCTTGAAGTAACAGCGTATGGCGCAAAAGTCAAAGTTGTCCCATCCTAACCTAACCAAACGTAACATAACCGAGCGTAATATAATACAACCTAAAGTCCCTAGACCGCTATTGCTGGCATCTCCAGTGTCACGCAGAACCTACCGGAGCGCAGTGGAGCGCAGAAATCAATCGAATAGCAGTGTATATAACGACAGTCAAAGCTATGCATACCAAACCCGAACTTTCGTATCCTAACAAAACATAGCATTCCTCAAAACATCGTGACCAGACCACTACAACTGACCACCACAGGGCCAAGCAGAAAGAAGTAGAGCGCAGTCGAGCGCAGAAATCCACCGAACAACAGTGTTGAACACGAAAGTCATATCTGCCCTTGCCGAAACTAACCCAACCTGAACTAACCAGACGTAACCTAACTCAACCCAACGTGCCGAGAACAATATTCCTGGCATTCCCAGGGCTATGCCTATTATACTAAAGCAGAGTAAAGCGCATGAATACTCCTAACGGCAGTGTATAGCACGAAAGTCTTGGTTAACCTGGCCGAGCATTACCTATCCTAACCAAACCGAACGTAAACTAACACCACCTAACGTGCCGAGACTGCTATTGCTGGCCTCCACATACCCAAGCAGAAAATATTAGAACACAATAGAGCGCAGAAATGCGCGGAGGGTAGTGTATAGCAAGAAGTACAAGCTATCCTATCCTAACCTCCCAAAGGTAACATAGCCGGAC
>NW_016944423.1:0-1585 GCF_001483705.2 Eufriesea mexicana | reverse complement strand
ACGTTGGTTTATGTTAGGTTATGCCAGGTTAGGCTAGGGTATAATCGACCTTTGCTCTATACACTTCTATTCGGTGGATTTCTGCTCCCCACATGGCACTACTATACTGTGCTCGAATCTGGGGAGGCGAGCAATAGCGGCCGCCGCACGATAGGTGGGGTCAAGTCGCGTTGCTTTAAGGCAGGTAAGGTTATGTAGGGTTAGGTAAGCTTTGACTTTCCTGCTGTACCCTGTTATTCGGTGGATTTCTGTGATCTGCTGTGCTCTACTGCATCCTGCTAGGCTATGTGGTGGTCAGCTATAGTGGTCGCGGCACGTTAGGTTGGGATTGGTTACGTTTGGTTAGGTTAGATTTTGCTGGGTTATGTTTGGGTAGCATTGACACGTGCACTCAACACTGACACTCTATGGACTTCCGTGCTCTACTGTGCTGTATCATATTCTGCTGGTCTCTGGGGAAGCCAAGAATAGTGTTCGCGGCTCGATAGGTGTAGTTAGTCTACGTTCGGTTAGGTTTGGTCAGGACTGATATGGAGAGGATGTCTTTGACTTTGTGCTGTACATTGCTATTTGGTGGCCATCTGCGCCCTACTGTGCCGTTCTATACGCTGTTGGAATCCGTGGCGGCCGGCAATAGTAGTCAATGCACGATAGCCTGTGCTAGGCTGCGTTTGGTAACGATGCGATTGGTTAGGTTAGGAGAGGATGGCTTTGACTTTTCTGCTATAAACCGATATTCGGAGGGCTTCTAGGTTCTACATTGCTCTACTGTAACCTGTTCGACTCTGGAGAGTCCAGTAATAATGTTCTCCGCACGTTAGGTTGTGTGAGGCTACGTTTGGTTAGATTACGCTAGTTTAGGTTTGGTTCTGGATTGCTTTGACTTTCCTGGTCTAGACCGTTGTTCGGCGGATTTCTGAGCTCTACGATGCTCTAGTATGTTAGGTTCCGTCCTAGGGAGGCCAGCAATAGTGGTCTCGGCACATACCGCTGAGACGGGTAACGTTTGGTTATGTTATGTTTGTTAAGGTTAAGATAGGGTAGCATTGGCTTCTGCGCTATACACTGCTATTTGGTGGGTTTCTGTGGTCTACTGTGCTCTAGCATATCCTGCTTGGCTCCGTGGAGGCCAGAGATGGTGGCCTCTGCGCGTTGGGTTAAGATATGTCGCGTTTCGTTACATAAGGTTTGGATAGGTTAGGATAGGTTAGCTTTGACTTTTGTGCAATACACTGCTATAAGGTGGATTCCTGCAATCTACGTTTCACTACTGTGCCCTGCTCGACTCTAGGGATGCGAGCAATTGTGGTCGTGGCACATCAGTTTCTGTTAGTTTACGCATGGCTTGATTAGATTAGGTTATGGTTGTCTGCGGGAGCTCTGATTTTCGTGCTATACACAGTTATTCGGTGGCTTCTTGCCCTCCACTGTGCTCTACCCTAATGTTACAGACCATAGGGTGGCAAGCAATAGTAGTTGCGGCACGTTTGGTTGTGTTTGGTTGCGATTGGTAGTGTTACGATCGGTTAAGTTAAGTTACAGTACCTTTGACATTCGTGCCGCACACTGCTTTTCGGTGGATTCC
>NW_016944422.1:0-342 GCF_001483705.2 Eufriesea mexicana | reverse complement strand
ACCAATAGGATCTTTCCTCCTTACTTATGCAGAAAGCTTGCTCACCACGATATTATTGGAAAATAGTATTAGAATTGAACTTTTCAGACATATTCTATGGTAGTGCAATGGCTGTAGCTACACAATGGGATCTGTCCTCCTTATTCAGCAGAGAAGCATTCTCAACACGATACTAGTCGAAAATGTCAGTAGAATTGAACCTTTCGGTCAGACTCTACTGAAATGCAATGGCTATATCAAACCAATAGCACCTTTCCACGTTATTTATGCAGAAAGGCATGCTCACCACGATATCAGTCGAAAATGTCAATTGAATTGAACTTTTCAGACATATTCTATGGT
>NW_016944421.1:0-719 GCF_001483705.2 Eufriesea mexicana | reverse complement strand
AGAAATCCACCGAATAGCAGTCCATAGCACAAACGTGAATTCTGCCGAATAAAAACATATCCGAACGTAATATACGCAAACGTAACCTAACTTAACCTCACGTGCCGGGACCACAATTGCTGGCCTCGCCAGAGTCCGTGCGAGTATAGTAGAGTAATGAAGAGCGCAAAAATCTACCGAATAGTTGTGTATATCGCAATAGTCAGAGGTACCATATTCTAACACAACCAGAAGGAACCTAAATCAACATAACGTGCCGACCCCAGTATTACTGACCTCCCGAGAGCAAAGCGGAATATACTAGAGTACCCGGGGCCGCAGAAGTCTGCCGCACTCTAGTGCAAAGCACAAAAGTCATAGCCATCCTAACCTAACCTGACATAACATAACATGACCAAACTTATCCAATTCCAACCTAACGCTCCTAGCCAACTACTGCTGAACTACCCATTGCAGGGCGTATTAGGGGAGAGTAGAGCGTAGGGGTCCATATAAGTGCAGTGTATAGCACGAAAATCAGTGACATCCTAGCACAACCCGAATACAATAAACCATAGCCAAACGCAACATAAGACAGAGTAAAGAGATACGGGCACTGTTTCTGGAAATCCCAGGGCAAAGCAGGAAGCATTAGATCACAACAGAGAGCAGAAACATACCATATAGCTGTGTACAAAGCGAAGCTATTCTATCCTAGCCTATCCAAACGTAAGCTTGCC
>NW_016944420.1:0-1695 GCF_001483705.2 Eufriesea mexicana | reverse complement strand
GAAAGTTAGCACACCACGATATTAGTTGAAAATGTCAATAAAATTGAATCTTCCAGCCAGATTTTATTGCACTGCAACTGGTATTGCACGCAAATAGAACCTTTCCTCCTTATTAATGCAAGAAAGTTAGAACACCACGATATTAGTTGAAAATGTCAATAAAATTTATTTATCCAGCCAGATTCTATGGCATTGCAACGGCTATAGCACGCCAACGGAATTGTTTCTCCTTACTTATGCAAGGAGGTTACCTCACCACGATATTATTCGAAAATGTCAATAAAATTCAATTTTCCAACCCGATTCTGTAGGACTGCGACGGGTATAGCACGCCATTAGTATCTTTCCTCCTTACTTAGGCAAGACAGTTAGCTCACCACGAAATTAGCCGAAATGTCAATAAAATATAATTCTCCATGCAGACTCTATAGCATTGCAATGGCTATAGCACGCCAATAGAATATTCCCACCTTGTTTACGCAAGAAAGTTAGCTCACCTCGACAATAGTCGTATATGTCAATAAAATTGTAATTTCCAGACAGATTCCATAGCATTGCAATGGCCATAGTACGCCAATAGGATCTTTCCTACATATTTATGGAGAGAAGGTATCTCACGAAGATATTAGTCGAAAATGTCAATAAAACTGAATCTTCCAGCCAGAGTCTATAGCATTGCAACGGCTATAGCACGCCAATAGAATCTTTCCTCCTTATATATGCAAGAAAGATACCTCACCACGATATCATTGGAAATTGTCAATAGAAGTGGACTTTCCAGCCAGATTCCATTGCGCTACAATGGCCATAGCACGCCAAAAGCATCTTTCCTACTTATTTATGCAAGGAGGTTAGCTCACCGCGATATTAGCCGAAAATGTCAATAAAATTGGATTTTCCATTCAGATTATATGTCATTGCAATGGGTATAGCACGCCAATAGAATCTTTCCTCCTTATTTATGCAAGAAAGTTAGCACACCACGATATTAGTTGAAAATGTCAATAAAATTTATTTATCCAGCCAGATTCTATGGCATTGCAACGGCTATAGCATGCCAACGGAATTGTTTCTCCTTACTTATGCAAGGAGGTTACCTCACCACGATATTATTCGAAAATGTCAATAAAATTGAATTTTCCAACCCGATTCTGTAGGACTGCGACGGGTATAGCACGCCATTAGTATCTTTCCTCCTTACTTGGGCAAGACAGTTAGCTCACCACGAAACTAGCCGAAATGTCAATAAAATATATTTCTCCATGCAGATTCTATAGCATTGCAATGGCTATAGCACGCCAATAGAATATTCCCACCTTGTTTTCGCAAGAAAGTTAGCTCACGTCGACAATAGTCGTATATGTCAATAAAATTGTAATTTCCAGAGAGATTCCATAGCATTGCAATGGCCATAGTACGCCAATAGGATATTTTCTACATATTTATGGAGAGAAGGTATCTCACCAAGATATTAGTCGAAAATGTCAATAAAACTGAATCTTCCAGCCAGAGTTTATAGCACTGCAAGGGCTATAGCACGCCAATAGAATCTTTCCTCCTTATTTATGCAAGAAAGTTAGCACACCACGATATTAGTTGAAAATGTCAATAAAATTGAATCTCCCAGCCAGTTTCTATTGCACTGCAACTGGTATTGCACGCAAATAGAACCTTTCCTCCTTATTTATGCAAGAA